>NC_092374.1:189160428-189288034 GCF_030028105.1 Mobula birostris
ATCCCCCTAACCTGCTGTACAAGTGGCATGATTTCAGTGACCCAGTGAACACTGCATGATCCAGGTTGCTATGTGGCCTGATCCCCACATGCCAGAGAGCCAGTAGATTACTACTGTGTGATTCGTATGACCCAGAAACCCAGCGGATCTCTACTGCACGATCCCTGAGGTCCAACATAAACCAGTGCAGCACTGCAGCAGGACTCAGTGGACTAATTTAAATTAATGACACTCATAGATCCATCACCGGGTCACTGTTGTTTATTTCTCTCACAGGACACCACTGTCGCAATGCGTTCATAGTCTCTCACTTCCCTCCCATGATAAGAAAACATTCAAACCATTGAGTTTGAGCCAGCTCTCAAGGCAAACCCATCAACCTCCTTCCCCACTTACCTTGTAACCTATTCCACACCCCCCCCACCCCCCAGGCCCTCATCAACTACCCCACCCACACCCAGATTTCACGACACACTAGTGGAAAGCTAGCCACTGTCCTGCGCGTCACTGGATGCGCAGGAAACCAGGGTGTCCGGGGGGGGGGGGGGAACCCAACCCACACGGTCACAAGGAGAACGTACCAGCTTCCACACACAGCCAGCACCAGAGCTCTGAAACTGGAGGCAGTGAGCCCAGCACTTATGGCCCAACCCCAACTGCCCACGAGCCCAGTTGCCTGCAGGCCCACTCCAGGGTCTAGAAAGTGGTACAGGCCCCAAACGGGTAAGGAACTAGTGGTGTGACTTCCTCATCCAGAAGTTATTTCAGTGTCACCACTCACATCTGCAATTGAGTTGCCACCCTCAGATCAACAACATAAGAAGCAGGAGCAGGGAGGCCATTTTGTACTTCCAGTCTATCTAATCATTCATCAGATTCTTCCTCCCCCTCGGCACCATTCACCTGCGCTCGTCCCAGTGTGCCCCCACCTCCCCGTTTGCTCCAGATTCCTCACACACACTGCAGATGTGTGGGATGGCAGGTTAATTCCTTCTGGGGCATGGCATTGAGGGGGTAGAATCTAGTGGGGGTATAAGGAGAATAAAATGAGATTGGTTTGAATAGATGCTCAAGAGTCAGCACAGAAGCGATGGGCCGAAGGGCACATACATGCTGTGTGACTCAATATCTACAACTTCATACGGACTACTGTTTATTGATGGGTGTGGAGCATGCGTCACTCAACATCTTCCTGACCTCTCCTGCATTAAACTGAGCTCCATCCCTTAATTATCCAAAACTTTGACAATTGGCCCCACTCGAACAGCACACTGGGAGAGAGAATTCAAAGTGGAGAATTTCAAAGTTCAAAGTAAATTTATTATCAAAGTTACCATGTACTACCTTGAGATTCACTTTCATGCAGGTATTCATAGGGAAAAAGAAATGCAATTGAACTTACAAAACAAAAACTATATACAGTAAAACCAGACTGAGACTGACAAGCAATCAATATGCAAAAGAAGACAGAGTTCAAATCAAAAATGCTACTGAGAACAGGAGTTGTTAAGAGTTCGTTCCCATCTCATTCCAAAAAGGCTCCACGTATATCAGGCTCCAAACCCCTGATCCATCTGAGACATCTTCCACGCTGCCCGGGGTCTCTGTCAGATCTCCTCCCTCCCCACTCTTCTGGCGCGTGGAGGGCAGGGTCCCAGCAGAGCCTATGGGTTTGAGATGCCAACCTCGACTCAGCCAGCAATACCACTTCTCCTTTTCAGGAACCAAGCTTGGCAAACAACAGCCTGTTTTTAACTATTCACCTCTGGTCTGTCACAGGAAGCAGAAAGTGACAGACTGCTGGATGGTCTGGGAATCCAGGGATAATGAGAATGGAAAATGGGAGGGGGAGTGAGGCAGGAAACACGGCCACAATCCAGGTGACTGGTGGAGCAGGTTTGAGGGGGGGGAGGGGGAGGGGGGGCTGAATAAATTACTTCCAACTTTCATTCCTGCTATTGAGTCGCGTGTGTGTGGGTTTGTGGGCGAGGGAGGTGGAGGGCATGTTAGAGGAGGAATTGGAAGCATAGAAATTAGTGCCTCTAGAAGGCCTTTGATCCATGAAGAAGTGTTGTTCCTCACTGGAAGACAGGACGGGGGGGGGGGGGGCGGGGAGGGGCGCGGTTGGTGTGAGGGGAGTGAAAAGTGACAGAGGAAAGGTTGACAAAAGGTTCCTCATTAGGAAGTGGAGTTGGAACGGGGTGACTTCCAGTGACTTCCATCCTGAAACCTCAAGTGGGTCGGTGTACCTAGAGGGGAAAGGTCAGGCACAGAGGGGCTGATGGGAAGGTGCCCAGTGACAAATCAGCCAGCCTGGGGTGATATGGAGATCCACAGAAGACCTCTGCCCAGCCTCTGCCGGAGGGAGAACACCCTCTGTGTGAGACCACCCACCCACCCTCCCCGCCCAGCCCCTGGCAAAGCTTCCCACTCAAAAACCATCTCTGAATCGCCAGGGGAACACTGGTTTAGTGTTGGTCAGACAGGGGAGGTGCAGGATATCCCTTGACAGAGTGAGAGAAAGAAGAAAAGAGAGAGACAGTCATACAGCGAGAGACACACAGGAAGAAAGCAACAGTGACACAGAGAGGGAGGGGGGGAGAGAGAGAGAGAGAGAGAGAGAGAGAGATAGAGAGGGGGTGGGGGGAGTGTGTGACAGATAGAGATGAGGAAAGAGAGACAGAGGGACAGAGAGACAGAGGGAGAGAGAGAGACAGAGGGAGAGAGAGAGACAGATAAACAAAGAGCCAAAGAGACAGGCAGAGAGATATACGGGGAATTGAAAGAGAGTCTTTCAATGTGGGATGGGTGGCGATGGCTGGTGACTCAGTGACCCAGGAGAGGAAGTGGTGAGGGCCTGTACAGTCAGCAGAGGGGTGGGAAAAGTAAAGACAGGGGGTGGGGAAGGTTAGTGATGGTGGAGTGCAGGGAATGGTGGGTGACTGAGGCACAGACCGCGAACATTGGGGGGGAGATCTGCCGGCGTTTCCAGGGGAGAGGCAAGGGGTCCCTACAGTCCTCCCCCCCATCCCGACTATCCCGCTAACCCCGTTCCTCCCCTCTCCTGCATATCCTCCTCCCGCTCACCTGACCCAATGGCCCCACCCACCCTTCCCCGCAGCACCAGGCCACAAACACTGCAACCTACAAAATGGAGGCAAACGCCATTTCGCGAGAGGAGGGGAGGAGACACAAGGACTGTTGTGGCGAGGCAAAAGGCAGCTACATTCAAAGCTCTCTCAGTGAGGCAGTACATTCAGCCCCTCTGGCTGATCCTAGCTCTTTGCCCCAGCTTGCAGAGATCTTGCTCTGCTCCCACACACCCTACAACTGTCTCTCTATGTCAATCGAATCCAATTCCCTCCTCTTAACCTTGATTCTCTTTCTGCATTCCCCTCCCAAATTCTGGTCAGGCTTCTCCTCGGGGTCCTCCATGGTCCCATTGCAAGGTCAGGGAGGAGGGAAGCTCCTATAGGGAAAGTACTCACCTCAGTTTGGGAGCGAGGGGTCCTCCGGTAGTGTTGGGCGTCTCATGGCTCCGATCCGGGTTCCAGCCCACCTGTGCCCGTGAGCAAGGGCAGGGGAGGGGATTGCGCCGGGTGGGGGGTAGGGGGTGTTGACGGGGCGAGCCAGCCGCCTTGCTCGCTCCCTTCCTGCAGCCGCCTTGCTCGCTCCCTTTCACCGTCTCCCTCCCTCCCCCTCTATTTGTCGAGCCGCTCTCTGACTGCAGGAAGGAACGGAGTAGCCACTTCCGCCTCCTGTCAGGGCCTCGGGGCTGCGTCACAGGGCTGGGGTGGGAGGCGCGCAGGTTGTGGGCAGTGGGGGGATGTTGAGGAGACGGAGGCTGGGGGGAGGGGGGAGGAAGACTGGCAGGTGGGCACGCTATAGCAGGAGCCAAGGCAACAGCTCAATCCTGAGTCACAGAGTCATACAGTGCAGAAACAGGCCCTTCATCCCATCTAGTCTCTGCCGACCACAGCGTCCACCTTACAAGTCCCAGTTGCCTGCATTCATCCTGTGACCCTCCAAACCGCTTCCCCTCGCATACCAATCCAAGTGCCTCTTAAATGGTGTAATTGTACCTACAACCACTTCCTCTGGCAGGTACCTTTCAGGTCTCTTTTAAATCTCTTTCCTCTTCACTTGAGTCTGCACCCTTTAGTTTTGGGCTCCCCAACCCTGGGGAAAAGTCTATCACTTTCCACTTTAACCACACACACCTCATGCTTTTATAATCTTTTATGAGGTCACCCTTTATTCTCCCACCCTCCAGAGAATAAAGATCCAGTGTGGTCTCCCTTTATGTATAATTCAGGATCTCTAGTCCAGGCAGCCTCCTTGTAAATTTCTTCTGCACCCTCTCCAGCTTGACCATGTCTTTCCTTTAACAGGGTGACCAAAGCTGCACATAATACTCCAAGTGCAGCCTCACCTGTCACGGTGGGGGGCGTTGATGGCGGACCCAAATGCAAGCCACAGACACTGAACAAGGAACAGGACTTGACTAGAGTAGGGATGTGACAGGATACAGACAAGGAGCAGGGACAAGAGCGCAGACTTGGGCTTGGACACCGAGCCAGAGACTGGACAAGGACCCAGAACCTGGGTCTTGCCTCGAGCTCGAGCCCCAGAACCAGGCAAGGACATGACATGACTGCAGGACTGGAGGCTAGGGTCTTGAGGCTTGAGGCTTGGAGACTGGCTTGGGGGCTTGAGGCTTGGAGACAGGCTTGGGGTCTTGAGGCTTGAGGCTTGGAGATGGGCTTGGGGTCTTGAGGCTTGAGGCTTGGAGATGGGCTTGGGGTCTTGGGTCTTGAGGCTGCAGGCTGGGGTCTTGGGTCTTGGAATGCGGAGGCTGATAACTGGGAGGCTGGAGCTCGGAGACAGACTGGGAACTGTACATCAACATGGAGCCGGGACTTATCCTTCAAAAAGCTGGGACTCATCTTTAACACGACACCAACATGAGACATAGACATATGTACATAGACATAGAGCCAGGACTTATAGACAAGCCAGGACTCAACTTCACCTCCACACCAAGGTGGGACAGGACCATCCGTCAGGTAACGGCAGAACGGACAGACTTACCCAACAGAGGCAAAGACAAGACAAGACAAGACAGGTCCCCCCCACAGGGCAATGGCAGAACAGCCTGACTTACTCCACAGAGGTGAGGACAAGACAAGACAGGTACCCCCCACAGGGCAATGGTAGAACAGCCTGACTTACCCCACAGAGGCAAGGACAAGACAAGACAGATCCCCCCGCAGGGCAACGGCAGAACGGCCTGGTTTACCCCACAGAGGCAAGGACAAGACAAGACAGATTCCCCTGCAGGGCAACAGCAGAACGGCCTGACTTACCCCACAGAGGTAAGGACAAGAAGAGACAAACAATGAAGAACAACAGACAGTTCCATCTCTGCACTGGTGATTGAACTAGACAGTGGTGCAGGCGAGGTATCCAGGCAGAGAGTCAGGCGAGGTGTCCAGGCAGAGAGTCAGGCGAGGGGGGAAAAGACAAGGTGGGGAACAGTCAGTCCAGCAAGGAATCCCTGGTTTGCAGAGGTATTTATGTCTCAGCCCCAATATGAGAATCATGTGCCTACAACAGAAACTGGGGAAAACCAGAAACCCTGGAATAAGGAACTATGGACCGGACTGTGAACTGGAATACGGGCTTCACAGACCGGACCATGACATCACCAGAGACTTGCATAACTGCAACATAATGTTTCTTCTCTGAAACTCTGTGCCCTGACTGATGAAGGCCAGCACGCCTTCTTCACCATGCTGTCCAGTTGCATGGCCACTTTCACCACTACCTGTTGCCTCAGTTCCACTACACTCATCCGGTGCTGCGCCATTCACTGTATAAGTCCTACCCTGACTTGAATGTCCAAAATGTATCACCTCACACTTATCTAAGTTGCAATGCATTTGCCACTCCTCAGCCCATCTCTGTAGCTGATCAAGATCTCTTTGCAGTTCATTGTAACCTGCTTCACTATCAATAAGACCCCCCAACTTAGTATCATAAAACCATAAGATACAGGAGCAGAACTAGACCA
Organism: Mobula birostris; assembly: GCF_030028105.1. NCBI lineage: Eukaryota > Metazoa > Chordata > Chondrichthyes > Myliobatiformes > Myliobatidae > Mobula > Mobula birostris. The sequence goes on from NC_092374.1 coordinate 189,166,502, forward strand.
TTTGGCCCATTGAGACTGCTCTGCCATTTCACCATGGCTGATCCATTTTTCCTCTCAGCCCCAGTGTCCTACCTTCTCCTGCCTTATCCCTTCATGCCCCAAACAATCAAGAATTTATTGAGCTCTGTCTTAAATACACACAAAAACTTGGCTCCCACAGCTGCCTGTACAAATAATTCCACAGATTCACCACTCTCTGGCTAAAGAAATTCCTCTTTGTCTCCATTCTAAAAGGACACCTCTCTATTCTGAGCTTGTGTCCTCTGGTCTTTGACTCTCCCACCATAGAAACATCTCCACATCCAATCTATCAAGGCCTTTTACCTTGTTATGGATAGGTTTACAGACAGTATATTCTAGTGAATACAGACCCAGAGACATCTAACACTCTTCATGTGACAAGTTAAAACGTGGAATCATTTTCATCAGCGACATACACAAATCGTCAACTGTACTCTTTTCCATTGATACTGCCTGGCCTGCTGAGTTCCTCCAGCATTTTGTGTGTGTTGCCCAGATTTTCAGCATCTACAGATTTTGTCCTGTTTGTTATAATTTTCCTGAACCTCTTTTGAACCCTCTCCAGTTTCTGCACATCCTTTCTAAGATAAAGGGCCCAAAAGTGCTCACAGTACCAAGTGAGTTCTCACCAGCACTTCATAAAGTCTCAACATTACATCTTTGCTTTTATATTCTAGTCCCCATGAAATGAATTCTGACTTCTCAGTTGCCTTCCTCACCACAGACCCAACCTGCAAATTAATCCTCAGGGAATCCTGCACAAGATTCTCAAGTCCCTTTGTGCCACAGTTTTTGCATTTTCTCTCCATTTAGAAAATAGTCACCCCTTTCACTTACTCTACCAAAGTGCAAGACCATACACATCTTGATATTGTATTCCATCCGCCACTTCTTTGCCCTCTTTTTTAATATGTATGTCCTTCTATAGCCTCTCTACCTCTTCAAAACTAAATGCTTCTCCACTTATCTTTATATTGTCTGCAATTTTTGCAACAAAGCCATCAAATCTGTTATCCAGATCATTGCATACTGAATAATGTAAAAAGAATCGGTCCCAACACAGACACACCCTGTGGAACACCACTAGTCACCGGCAGCCAAACAGAAAAGGCTCCCTTTGTTCCCACTCTTTGCCTCCTGCCAATCATCAACTACTTTATCCATTTTAGAATCTTTCCTCTAATACCATGGGCTCTTAACTTGTTAACCAACACCATGTGTGGCACCTCGACAAAAGCATTCTGAAAATCCAAGTACACACCATCAGCCAACTCTCCTTTGTCTATCCTGCTTGTTAATTCTTCAAAGAATTCCAACAGATTTGTCAGGCAAGATTTTCCATGGAGGAACATGTTGATTGTGGCCTATTTGATCATGCGCTTCCAAATACTCAAAAACCACACCCTTAACAATTGACTTCAACATCTTCCTAACCACTAAGATCAGACTACTGTAACTGGCCTATAATTTCCCTTCTTCTGCTTCTCTCCCTTCTTGAAGAGTGCAATTTTTGCAATTTTCCAGTCTTCTAGAACCATTTCAGAATCTAGTGATTCTTGAAAGTTCATTACCAATACCTCTGCAATCTCTTCACCCACCTCTTTCAGAACCCTGGGGTGTACATTATCTGGTGCAGGTGACCTATCCACCTTCAGACCATTCAGTTTCCCAAGAACCCTCTCCCTAGTAATGGTAACTTCACGCGCTTTGTGACTCCTGACACCTAAAACTTCCACTGTACTGCTAGTGTCTTCCACAGTGGAGACTGATGCAAAATACTTAGTCTGTTCATCTGTTATTTCCTTTTCTCCCATTACAACCTCTCCAGCATTATCTTCCAATGGTCCAATATTCACTCTTGCCTCTCTTTTACACTTTGTGTATCTGAAGAAACTTTTGGTATCCTCTTTAATACTGTTGGCCAGCATACTTTCATATTCCATCTTTAACTTCTTAATGACTTTGTAGTTGCCTTTTGTTGTTATTTAAAAGCTTCCCAATCCCCTGACTTCTCTCTGTTTTTTTTTCTCTATTGTATGTCCTCTTTTTTGGTTTTATCTTGGCTTTGACTTCTTGTTAGCCACAGCTGTGTCAGCTTGCCTTTAGAATACTTCTTCCTCTTTGGGATGTATCTATCCTGTGCATTCTGAATTGCTTCCAGAAATTGCTTGCTCTGCTCTTATCCCTGCCAGCGGTCTCTTCCAATCATTTCTGGCCAACTCCTCTCTCATGCCTTTGTAATTCCCTTCACTCCACTGTAATACCGATACATATGACTTTAGCTTCTCCTTCTCAAATTTCAGGGTGAATTCATTCATATTATGATCACTTTCCCCTGAGGGATCTTTTACCTTAAGATCTCTAATCAATTCCAGTTGATTGCACGATACCCAATCCAGAATTGTTGATCCCCTAGTGCACTCAACCATGAGCTTCTCTAAAAAGCCATTGTGTTGGCATTCTAGAAACTCCTCCTCTTGTATCCAGCACTAACCTGATTTTCCCAATCCACCTGCTTATTGAAATTCCCATGACTACTGTAACACTGTCCTTTGGGCATGCATTTTTGATCTCCTATTGTAATTTGTAAGCCACAGTCTTACTACTGTTTGGGGGCCATATGCAATTCCCATCAGGGTATTTTTGCCCTTGCAGTTCCTTAGCTCTATTTACAATGATTAAACACCTTCCAACCCTATGTCACCTCTTTCTAATGATTTCATTTCATTTTCTACCAACAGAACAATGCCACCCCTTTGCCTTCCTGCCTGTCCTTTTGAATCAATGTGTATCTTTGGACGTTAAGCTCCCAGCTATAATCTTCTTTCGGCCATGATTCAGTGATGCCTGCAACATCATACTTACCAATCTGTAACTGTGCTGCAAGATCAATGGCCTTGTTCTACATACTGCACACTTTGAAATATAACACCTTTCATCCTGTATTCATTCTTTTTGATTTTGTCCACCTTTTACATTGCAGCTCATCCTGTTGACTGCAATTTTGCCCTAGCATCGGCCTCTCCTTGCTTGGAGTCTCACTACAAACTCCAAGGCAGAGTACAAAGTAAATAGCAGGATGCTTGGTAGTGTGGAGGAGCAGAGGGATCTGGGGGCACATGTCCACAGATCCCTGAAAGTTGCCTCATGGGTAGATAGGGTAGTTAAGAAAGCTTATGGGGTGTTAGCTTTCATAAGTCGAGGGATAGAGTTTAAGAGTCGCGATGTAATGGTGCAGCTCTATAAAACTCTGGTTAGACCACACTTGGAGTACTGTGTCCAGTTCTGGTTGCCTCACTATAGGAAGGATGTGGAAAGGGTACAGAGGAGATTTGCCAGGATGCTGCCTGGTTTAGAAAGTATGCATTATGATCTGAGATTAAGGGAGCTAGGGCTTTACTCTTTGGAGAGAAGGAGGATGAGAGGAGACATGATAGAGGTGTACAAGATATTATGAGGAATAGATAGAGTGGTCAGCCAGCGCCTCTTCCCCAGGGCACCATTGCTGAACACAAGAGGACACGGCTTTAATGTAATGGGTGGGAAGTTCAAGGGGGATATTAGAGGAAGGTTTTTTACTCAGAGAGTGGTTTGTGTGTGGAATGCACTGCCTGAGTCAGTGGTGAAGGCAGATACACTAGTGAAGTTTAAGAGACTACTAGACAGGTATATGGAGGAATTTAAGGTGGAGGCTTATATGGGAGGCAGGGTTTGAGGGTCGGCACAACATTGTGGGCCGAAGGGCCTGTACTGTGCTGTACTATTCTATGTTCTGTGTACACATTGCCACTGTTTGTAAATCAACTCCCTCATCCTCAGCACTATCACTCCAGTTCCCATCCCCCTTCCAAATTAGTTTAATGAGTATCATTAGTATCATGAGCAAACTTGTTAATTGTTCCATGTACATTCATATCCAAATCATTCATAGACATATCGAGTAACAGGGGTCCCAATACCGACCCCTGGGACACCCATTAGTCATAGGCTTCTTATTAGAGAATTGACTTCAACCAGCACCCTCTGCTTCTTATCATTGAGTCCATTTTGAATCCACCTCTCTAGCTGTCTCAGATCTCATGCAACCTAACTTTCCAGATCATGCTACCATGTGAGACCTTGGCAAGGGCCTTACTAAAGACCATGCAGAAAGCATTATCTGCACTGCCTTCATCCTTCCCCTTAGTTACCTCTTTGTAAAACTCCAAAAGATTTGTTGGGTGACCACCCATGCACAAAACCATGCTGACTATTCCTGATCAAGCCTTGACTATCTAAGTGATGGTAGACCTTGTCCATCATAATTCCCTTCAGTAGCTTCCCTACAACGGAACTCATACTCATTGGACTCTGATCCCTAGCCTGCCCTTGCTACCATTCTTAAACAATGGACCAACCCCTTCCCCCTTCACTGACTCCCCTCACAGACCTCCCCTTACTTCCCCCCACTTCAGTAACAATCCTCACCCCTCACTGACACCCCCCACCTCGACACCGTCTCCTCTCTGGGTCTCAGAGTCACCTTTGGGACCATCCCTGAGGGTTTCCTTCCCAACTCATACCCTGCAGAAATTCAGTGTTAATTTTTATATTATTTTTCTCTCCCCTTCCCCCCTCTCTCTCTCTGCGCTCCTCTCACTCGTTACCTTCATCCTTGTCACCCTCTCTGCCCTTGACTGTCCTCTCTCGCCATCTCCCTCTCTTCCCTCGTCTTTCCTCCCTCTCCCCCAAACTTTCTTCCTTCTAGTTGTCTCCTTTCTCATCTCAAATTTCTCACTTGTCTCTCCTTCCTTCTCTCTCTCCTCCCCTTTCTCTTTCTCCTCTCCCCTTCCACGTTCTCTTTTCCCCATTTTTTCACTTTCTCCTCTGCACTTTATCTCTTCTCTCTCCCATCTCCTATCTCCCTCCTTCCTTCTTTCTCTCCATTCCACCCCTTTTCTCTCACCCATACCCCCCTCTCGCTCCCTCACTCAACCTCACACAACCTCCTCCTCCATCACTTTCGCTTCCCTCTCTTCCTCCCCTCCCCTCCCCCCCCCCCCCCCCCCCACCTCTTCAGGTGAGCGCCGGACTGCCGGACTGGATACTGCCTGGATGGCGGAGGGTACTGCCCCGACATCAGGGACGAGTAGGGATCACTGTTCCACCCCAGTGTCGCTGAACTTTGCCCAGCACTTGTGCCCCCGACAGAATCCCCAGCCGTTTGCTTCCTCGGCACAAACAGCGGACTTTCCGAGGGGCGCCAGTTAAGTTACTTCAAAGCCCGAGAGGTGTGAGAGTGTGAAGTATTTGCAGCCCGAGAGCGATAGCGATCTCGGCTCTACCTCCTTCCATACCACTTCCTCTTCCCTCCTCCATCACCCCAGCTCCTTTCTCTTTCCCTTTCGCTCGTGTATTTATTCAGGCTGTGTCCACTGGGAGATCCTGCTTTCTCTGGCGGACAGAGCATAGGTGTTCAGCAAAACGATCTCCCTGTCTGCGTCGGGTCTCGCCAATATATGGATCGATCTCATCTCTCATCCACTTGCTCGCTCGCTCGCCCTCTCCTCTCTCTCACCGCCCACCTCCTCCTCACCGCCACTCCCCACCCCTTCCCCTCATTCATCCCACATCGTCCCGTGACGGAAGGTGTTGAAGCTGTGCGCTGCCGCTAGCAGCCGACGGAGCTTCGATCTCCTGGGAGCTGATAGGCTGCGGGCGGGATGTGAGTGAAGCCTTTGAGCGTTGTGGTTTTCCTGCCTTCGAAGTCCCCGACTTCGTTAAAAACAACAAGACACTTCGCCTCGCAGCAGGCCGTTCACCTCTAAAGGGCTCTGAGTTTTTCCGACGATTCCTTCAAATCGCAGAGGGATTGTTGGTAAACTGGAGGGCAGGGGGTTGGTGCTAGAATGGCCTGTTGTGACATGAGCGGCGGGGTGTGCGGCTCTGATCAGAACCAACAAATGCACTCAAAAACTTCTATAGTTGTACCGTGGAGAGCATTCTGACAGGCTGCATCACTATCTGGTATGGAGGGGCCGAAAAACGCTGCAAAAGGTTATAAATCTTCTCAGCTCCATCTTGGGTACCAGCCTACAAAGTACCCAGGACATCTTCTGGGAGCGATGTCTCAGAAAGGCAGCGTCCGTTATTAAAGACCCCTAGCACCCAGGGCATGCCCTTTTCTCACAGTTACCATCAGGTAGGAGATACAGAAGACTGAAGGCACACACTCAGTGATTCAGGAACAATTTCTTCCCCTCTGCCTTCCGATTCCTAAATGGACATTGAAGCTTTGGACACTACCTCACTTTCTTTTAATATACAGTATTTCTGTTTTTGTATGTTCTTAATGGATTCAATATACGTAATTGATTTACTTGTTTATTTATTATTATTTTTTTCTCTCGCTAGATTTTGTATTGCATTGAACTGCTGCTGCTAAGTTAATAAATTTCACGTCACATGCCGGTGATAATAAACCTGATTCTGATTCTCTCATCTGGACCCTTGTCCCCGCCTCTCCTGTTCCAGCCCCGCAATCGTCCCGTGTGGCAGAGACAAGCGGGGTTGAGGAGGGCTTCAAGGGGACATGGAGAGTTGATGAGGGGGCTGGGACGTGGCGGGGGGATTCGTAACTCACAGGGTTGTAAAGCAAGCCCTTCGGCCCGTCGGGTCTGCCGACTGCCTGTTTAACTGAGTCCATTTGTGAACCTCGGCACTGGCTACCAGAGCTCCGAACTTAGGGACTCCCTCCCTGCTCTTCCCCCGCACATCCTCCTACCAACATGAGACCTGTCAACGACGCTTTTAAAATTCAAGTTTTAAAGTGCAAGACCGCATTTCCGCAAATCAGATCACTTGGCTATCCTTCTCCGGCCTGCATACAGGCAGAGGTTAAAGAGCAAAGCTCCAAAGATTAAAACAGCAAAGAGTGGTCACGTGAGGCAGAGGAGCGGCTTCGACTCAGTGGACTGGTCCGTGTTCAAAGACTCACCCGGAGGCTCTGAATGTGCATACCACGTTTGTAACGGACTTTATTGAAACATCTGTAGACGAGCGGGTCCCCTTAAAATCATTCAGAATCTTCCCCAGTCACAAGCTCTGGATGAGTTCTGCAGTCTGCTGAGAGCCTGATCCGAGGCATGGTGACACAGCCTCTGATCACCAGTCTAGTGAACCAGGCATGATATCCAGAAAGCCTTCTCGCAGGCGAAGTGGCAATTCCAGAATAAACTTGCATTACCGAAGGATGCCTGACAGTTGATGCAGGGCTTGAATGCTATCGCCTCTTTTAAAGTAAAACCAAGCGACATAGGTGACAGCAGGACTTCGTTTCCAGACGAGCTCAATGCTTTTCTTTGCTTGCTTTGACCGGTAAAACATGTAGGAGCCATCAAGATCTCCCACAACCCTATGATTTCAGTCTCTGAGGCTGACGTGCGAACAGCCTCAGGAGGGTGAACCCACGAAAAACACCCGGCCCAGATGAGGTTCCTGGCCGAGTATTAAATCCCGCGCTGATCAACTGGCTGGAGTGTTCACTGAGATCTTTTACCTCTCACTTTGGCAGTCTGAGGTACCCACCTGTTTCATGCAGGCTTGAAATATACCGGTGCCTAAGAAGAACGTAGTAACCTGCTTCAATGACTATCATCCAGTTGCACTTACACTCACTGTGATGAAGTATTTTGAGTGGTTGGTGGTGAAACATTATCAGCTCCTGCCTGAGAAGAGACAAAGATCTGCTCCAATTTGCCTACAGGAGCAACAGGTCCACAGCAGATGCCATCTCATTGATTCCTCAGTCAGCCCTGGAACGTCTGGACAGCAAAGATACATGCATCAGAATGCACCTTATCACCTACAGCTCAGCATTCAATACCATCATCCCCTCAATAAGCTCCAAGACCTTGACCTTGCAATTGGATCTTCAATTTTCTCACTTGTAGACCCCATTCAGTTCAGATTGGCAACAACACCTCCTCCACAATCTCCATCAACACAGGTGCGCCAGAAGGCTGTGTGCTTAGCCCCCTGCTCTACTCACTTTACACTTATCACTGTGAGGCTAAGCACAGCCCTAGTGCCATATCCGGGTTTGCTGAAGACACGAATGTCGTTGGTTGAATCAAAGGTGGTGATATATCAGCATATAGAAGGGAGATTGTAAATCTGGCTGAGTGATGGCATGCAAATAATCTCTTAATGTTAGCAAGAACAAGGAGCTGATTATTGACTTCAGGAAAAGGAAACCAGAGGTCCATGAACCAGTCCTCATCAGAGGATCAGAGGTGGAGAGGGTCAACAACTTGAAATTCTTCAGTGTTATTATTTTGGAGGACCAGTCCTGGGCCCAGCACGTAACGGCAGTTATGAAGGAAGCACCAGTTGTGTCTCTGCTTCCTTAGGAGCTTGCAAAGATTCCGCACGACATCTAAAAAATTGACAAACTTCTACAGATGTGTAGTGGAGAGTATATTGACTGGCTACATCACAGCCTGGTATGGAAACACCATAAGACCATAAGCCAAAGGAGCAGAAGTCGGCCATTCGGCCCATCGAGTCTGCTCCACCATTTTATCATGAGCTGATCCATTCTCCCATTTAGTCCCACTCCCCCCGCCTTCTCACCATAACCTTTGATGCCCTGGCTACTCAGATACCTATCAATCTCTGCCTTAAATACACCCAATGACTTGGCCTCCACTGCCGGCCGTGGCAACAAATTCCATAGATTCACCACTCTCTGGCTAAAAAGATTTCTTCGCATCTCTGTTCTGAATGGGCGCCCTTCAATCCTTAAATCATGCCGTCTCATATTTCCCATCATAGGAAACAACTTTGCTACATCCACTCTGTCCATGCCTTTCAACATTACACCAATGCCCTTCAACGGAAAATCATACAAAAATAGTAGTGACTATGGCCCAGTCCATCACCGGTAAAGTCCTCCACCATTGAGCACATCTACATGAATACATATGTTACTATATGTTAATATATATGTTTATGTATGTTAATCTGTTTATGTCAATAAAATATAATTCAAAAATGTATTTAGTGTACAGTACAGTATACAGTAAACAGCTCACTGTTGTAGTAAAGAGACCACAGTGGTCTCACGGCCTGGGAGAAGAAGCTGTTACCCACCCTGGCAGTCCTGGTCCAGATGCTCCTGTACCTCCTTCCTGATGGTAGAGGGTCAAAGAGATTGTGGGATGGGTGGTAGGGTCTACAACAATACTTTGGATCCTTCATATACTGTGCTCCCAGTAAATGTCACACAAATAGTGGGGAGAGACCCCAGTGATCCTCTCAGAGTCAAGGCTATGCATGAGGACACAGCATTTCATGATAAGCAGGTCTGACACAAGGAAAAGCATAAGGTCTTAAATGAGGCCTTACCTTTCTCTAGGCCCAGTTACTGGGTTCCTATTGCTGAGCACTGTGTTCCTGTACCTGGACACTATGTCCCTGAACCTGGACACTGCATTACTGTACCTAGCCACTGTGTTCCCATACCTGGACACTGTGTTCCAGTACCTGAACATTGTGTCCCTGTATCTAGGCACTGCGTTTCTGTACACAATCACGGTGTTCCTGTTCCCAGGCACTGTGTCCCTGTACCTGGGTACTGTGTTCCTGTACCTGGGCACCGTGTTCCTGTACACAGTCACAGTGTCCCTCTACCTGGGCACTGTGTCTGTGTACCCAGGCACCACGTTCCTGTACACAGCCACAGTGTCTCTCTACCTGGGCACTGTGTTCCTGTACCTGGGTACTGCTCCTATACCCAGGCACTGTGTCCCTGTATCTGAGCACCATATTCCTGTACCAAGGCATTGTATTCCTGTACTCAATGTCTGTGTCCTCCATTATTTTATGATTGTTACTCTGAGTTTAAATCCCTTTGCAGATTTTCCAATCCTGTGCAGTGGACCTTCATGTACATTTTCCCAGGACAGTGTGTGTGTGTGTGTGTGCTTGCCCAAAACTTCAACTGTTTATTCCCCTTTGTAGATACTGCCTAACTTGCTGAGTTTTCCAGTGTGTGAAGTTCCAGATTTCCAGTATCTGCTGAATCTCTGTGTCTCTGGGGCTGTGTACCTGTCTCTTAAACACTGCGCAAGTGATTGTTTGAGGAGCGAATATGAATGACCTTGATGCGTGGAAAGAGGACGTATTTGTTGGGAAACAGGCATGCCGATTGCCATTTTTAAAATTTCCGATCTATATTTTCATGAATAATGCATATTTTTGAAACACAAAAAGACCTGACAACAAATATACTGCAAGTCCCTTGAAATGAGGCCAGCATCCTTCTGGGCTTCCCCCTGATTTGATGCCGGTGTACGTTGGCTTCCTGACCTCTGTGCTGCAACTTTCTCTGACCTTTTCTCCATTTAAATAATACTCTTCTGTTCGTTCTTCAAAAATTAACACTTTCACGTTTTCCCTCGTTATATGCCATTTGCCAGCCCTATCGCTATCTGTCTGCAAATTGTTCGGGTCCTCCCTGTAACTTGTAGCCCTCTCTGTCTGTGGGGTTTGGGTGGGGAGCTAGGGAAGTGGGGGGGGAGGGGCAGAGAGCGAGATGGGTTCCCTGAGAGAAATAAACTCGCTGATTTACGAGAGTGAGGAATAGAGTGGAAAAAGGGGAACAAGGGAGGGGGAGAGGAGAATATATCAGGTGGCTGGGCAAGAGTGTGGTGTGTGTGTGTGTGTGTGTGTGTGTGTGTGTGTGTGTGTGTGTGTGTGTGTGTGTGTGTGTGTGTGTGTGTGTGTGTGTGTGGCTGGTAGGGGGATGTTGGCGAGGGAACGTGGGGAGTCCGGCTCACATTGTCTCTTCTCGCTCTGCCTCATTGGTGCAGGGTGATGTCATGACAGAAACATTCAGAAAGAGCGGCCGCTAGGTGGCAGCAGGGCTGCACTCAAAACAACACACACACTCAGACACTCACACAAGCGCTCTCTCTCTCTCTCTCTCTCTCTCTCTCTCTCCCACAGACACTGACACATCTCACACACGCAATTACACAAGTACAATCACATACAGATACAAGCATGTATACAGACACACTCACCCTGAGACTCATATTCACATACACTCACAAGCACTCTCATAATAACATGCGTAACACTCAAACACACACAATGCACACAGTAAACACACACACACACACACAATCAAAACACTTACAGGGTAACATACACTGACCTAGTATGTAGTTGTGTATGTGTGTGTTTTGTTTTTGCTGTACTTCCTTGTTTGATACAGTCTTATTCATTGTCTTGTATAGAACCATAGAACCATATAACCATAGAATATTACAGCACAGAAACAGGCCTTTTGGCCCTTCTTGGCTGTGCTGAACCATCTTTCTGCCTAGTCCCACTGACCTGCACCTGGACCATATCCCTTCATACGCCTAAATTATACATGTATAATTTATGCTCTGTGTGTTGTCTGTATCTATGTGTTTCTGATGCTACAGTAAGTCTTCATTGTACCTGTACCTCACTGTACTTGTGTACATGACCATAAACTCAATAACTTGACTCTCTTCCCCTTTCCTTCCAAATGTCCCTTCCCCTTCTCCCTCTCCTCTCAAATCCCCACCCTCCACCATCCCAGTTTCTTCCTCTCCTCTGCAGGCTCTATGGGAGAGCTGACCACGTGCTCGGGACAGGAGCCATTTCCACCCCTGCTTCCTACTTCAACCCTGCCACCCCATTGCCCCTCCTCCTTACCCCTCTGTACAGCAGCCAGCCCTGTCAATGTCAGCTCTGAGTCAAGCTGCAGTTCATCCCCTCTCCTCCAGAACATCCGCCCCCTCGCTCCCCCGCCTGTTCCCCTAATGCGGAGACATCCATACCTCTCTTGGTGAAGTTTCCTTCCCTCATTTTCCTCCTCCATCCCTGGGACCTGCTCTGCATTTTAAATGTCCTGTTCCCCTCCCACCTCCCTGACCACAGCTCTATCTGTCCCGAGACATTGACTTTCGCCCTTCGCTTGGCTCCCAACCTTCTTCACCCAGGCATAACGGGCTTGTGACGTGCAACACAGGACAACCAATGTTTTCGCAAGTGTTGCTTCCTTTGAATTTTTTTTTTTTGTTTATGATAGACTGCTGAAAGCTGAACACAAATATAATTTCAGACTATTTGTATCACATAGGAATTTGGAGAAACAAGAAATTAACTTCCATTGAATTGATTGTGTTTAATTGCATAACAGTTCTGATGCTTTGCAATAGTTTAACTAAGCTAAAAATGTTCTGTTACTGATTTTCATTTGTACTTAGTGTCTGAGTCTTCTTACTTATGTGTCCAACAGCCAGAATTGATGGATTCCAGTTGTCCTGGTACCATTTCTCCATGACCGCAATGTCCTGGTGAAACCTTTCAGCCTGCTCGTCACTGACAGTGCCAAGATTTACAGGAAGAAGTCTAAACAGGAATGCAGAAAATTAATCTTTAGTGACATATTGCACTTCATGGCTTTGTATGCTTGAAGCATGTTGTCAACCAGCAGCACAGAGTTTGATGTTTTGTGTTTGCCAAGAAAATTTTGAAACCATTCCATGCAATTTTTTCCAGTCCTACTAGAAGTTCCTTGAATTGCCTGTTTGATTTGTGGACCAACAAAATGCCTTCCTTAATCCTGGCATCAATTATTCTGGCTTGAGTTATGAATTGAAATAACAAACATGGGCTACTTCCAGGACGCTTGCGCGAGCTCGTTGTAGGACAGCTCAATGGATAGAATTAACTCTTTCCATTTCAGCCTGATACAGCTGAGACCACAACTGCATCCAAGGTCTGCACAGTTAATAAAGATGTTGAACAATCTATCGCTGCTTAAAACCAATGGAAATTATGTCGATTGTGGCTGTACTTTTGGTTGGACTTTTCACTGTCGTTCGGGGCAACAAATACGTTTAAAGAAACAGGGTTTTCAGCTCTCAATTCCAGCTCTATTCCTGGCCAATGTACAGTCTCTAGTAAACAAAACTGATGATCTCGGAGCCAGGGTACTGTATCAGAGAGACATTAGGACCGTTTGTGTCCTTTGCTTCACAGAATCCTGGTTAACCTCTTCTGTACCAGATGCAGCAGTTCAGGCTGACAGGTTCAAGAAAGCTATGGGTAAAGGCAGGTGTGGATAAAGACAAAGTATAAGTAAAAGATAAAATAGAGAAAAGTAATGGTGGGTGCAGAAAAGTCAAGTGCAAAAGAGACAAAGATTACCATATTTTAAAAGCACAATGAGTGTGAAGGCACTTTATCTGAATGCCCGTAGTATTTCAAACAAGGTCAGTGAAATTCTGGCACAAATCAGTATTAAGGGGTATGATTTAGTGGCCATTACAGAAACGCGGTTGCAGGGTGGAGAAGAGTGGGAATTAAATATCCAAGGGTATCAGTAATATGGAAGGATAGGCAGGAAGGTAAGGGAGATGGGGTAGCACTCTTAATTAAGGATGAGATCGAGGTGATAGTGAGAGGCAATATATGATCTAAGGAGCAGAATGTTGAATCCATCTGGGAAGAGATTAGGAATAGTAAGGGGAAAGAAATTTGCTGGTGGGAGTTGTCTCTCGACCACCGAATAGTAACATTACAGTGGTACAGGCAATAAACTGAGAAATATCTGAGGCATGTAAGAATGGAACAGCAGTTATCATGGGAGACTCGCACATAGATTGGGTGAATCAAGTTGGTCGAGGCAATCTTGAGGAGAACTTCATAGAATGCATCCGTGATGGCTTTCTTGAACAGCATGTTACTGAACCTACCAGGGAATGTGCTATTATAGATCTGGTTCTGTACAACGAGACAGGTAAAATTAGTGATCTTGTAGTTAGGGATCCTCTTGGAAAGAGTGATCACGGTGTGATTGGGTTTCTCATACAAATGGACTGTGCAATAGTTCGATCTAAAACCTGTGTATTATGCCTGAACAATGGAGACTACAATGGGATGAAGGAGCATTTGACTAGTGTAGACTGGGAACATAGGCTATATGGTGGGACAGCTGAGGAACAGTGAAAGACTTTCAAATATATTTTTCATGGTGCTCAACAAAAGTATATTCCAGTTAAAAGCAAGGACAGTAAGGGTGGGGAGAGCCAGCCTTGGATAACTAAGGAAATAAAAGAAGGCATCAGACTAAAAACTCATACAAACTTAAAGTCGCTGAGAGTGGTGGGAAACTGGAAGACTGGGAAAACTAAAAAGCAACAAAGCACCACTAAGCAAGCAATAAAGAAAGGGAAGATAGATTATGAAAATAAACTAGCACAAAATATAAAAATGGATGATAAAAGTTTTTACAATTATATAAAGTGGAAAAGGGTGGCTAAAGTGAATGTATGTTCCTTGGATGACAAGAAGGGGGAATTGATATTGGGTAATTAGGAAATGGCAGAGGCTTTGAATGACTTTTTTGCGTCGGTTTCCATGGTGGAGGACACATCTAACATGTCAAAGAGAGATGTTATGGATGCAATGGGAGGTGAGGACCTGGATACAATATCTATCACTAAAGAGGTAGTGCTGAGCAAACTTGTGGGCCTAAAGATGGACAAGTCCACCGGTCCTGACGGAATGCATCCCAGGGTACTGAAAGAAATGGCAGAGGTTATAGCAGACAGTTTGCTTATAACTTACCAAAATTCTCTGGACTTTGGACAGGTCCTGGCGGATTGAGAGAAGGTCAATATCATGCCACTGTTCAAAAAAGAATGCAAGCAAAAGGCAGGTAACTAAGGGCCAGTTAGTTTAACATTTGTACTTGGGAAAATGCTTGAAGCTATGATTGGAGAAACAGTGAGCATCTGGAAAGAAATGGATCCATCAGACGTGGATTCAGCAAAGGCAGGTCTTGTTTGACAGGCTCACTGGAGTTCTTTGAGTGCAGTAGATAGAGGGGAACACATGGGCGTTATTTTCTTGGATTGCCTGTAGGATTTGATAAGGTGCCACATAAAGATTTATCCACAAGATGAGGACGCATGAGTTGGGAGTGATGTATTAGTACGGACAGAGGATTGGTTAACCAATAGAAAGCAGAGAATTGGGATACATGGCTGTTTCTCTGACTGGCAATCAGTGGTGAGCAGTGTGCTGCAGGGGTTGGTGCTGGGTCCACAACACTTCATGATATACATTAATGATCTGGAACAGAGTACCAAGTGTAGTGTATCTAGGTTTGCTGATGGCACTAAATTGAGTGGAAAAGCAAATTGTGCAGAAGATATTCAGGTCTGCAGAGAGATATAGATAGGTTAAGTGAGTGGGCAAGGGTATGGCAGAGGGAGTGCAATGTTTGTAAGTGCGAGGTCAACCACTTTGGAAGGGAAAAAGGAAGATCAGCTTATTCAAAGGTTTCAAAGGTACATTTAATGTCAGAAAAATGTATACAATATACATCCTGAAATTCTTTATCTTTGCAACCATCCACAAAAACAGAGGAGTGCCCCAAAGAATGAATGACAGTTAAAATGTGAGAACCCCAGCTCCCCCCATCCAAGCACAAGCAGCAGCAAGGCAATGACCCCCGTCCCCCACCAGCAAGAAAAGCATCTGCACCCCCCACTGAGCACTCAAGCATGCAGCAAAGCATCAATAAAGGCACAGACTTGCAGTACCCCAAAGACTACTTGTTCACCCGGTAACCACATGCTCTCTCTCCCTAATCAGGGAAAAAGAGGTGTCTCCGTTTTCACAGTGAGAGGGGAGACATAAGAAACATTTCACCGATTTACAATGTTAAAAGTCCGTTGTGTCGCTTTTTCCATGCTCTGTGCCCAAAGAACTCGGGTCTCTGGACACACAGCCAGCAGCCAGCTTGCTGCTTTCAATCTTCCGTGTACTCCCACAACACACCAGATTTCTTCAGAGGCACCGACCTCGAGTCCTCCTGCCTCCAGAGCCACGAAATCCCAAAACTCTGAGGCGCGCTAGTCTTCTAGGCCACGTCCTTGGTATATCGAATAGTGGCCAGTCGTGAGACCCTGAGAGCGGGTCCCATTCCCACAAAGAACAGAAGTCAGCGTGTAACTCCAGGTCAGGGTCTTCAAAAGAACCCTGAAAGGGAAAAATGGAGATATTAAAGGTAGAACTAGAGTTGTTTCCAAAGATGCAAGCTATGTAGTCGCCGTTAGGTGCCATTGTCTCCTAAGCTTCACCAAGCAATTATTATTTAGATGATAAAAGATTGCAGCATGCTGCTGTGCAGAGGGACTTGCGAGTGCTTGTGCACGAATCACAAAAGGTTGGTTTGCAGATGCAGCAGGCTATCAAGAAGCGAATGGAATGTTGGCCTTCATTACTAGAGGGATTGAATTCAAGAGCAGGGAGGTTATGCCGCAACTGTACAGGGTACTGGTGAGGCCGCATCTGGAGTACTGTGTGCAGTTCTGGTCTCCTTACTTGAGGAGGGATGTACTGGCTTTGGAGGCGGTGCAGAGGAGGTTCACCAGGTTGATTCCAGAGATGAGGGGGTTAGGCTATGAGGAGAGTTTGAGTTGCCTGGGACTGTACTCACTGGAATTCAGAAGAATGAGAAGAGATCTTATAGAAACATATAAAATTATGAAAGGGGTAGGTAAGATAGAGGCGGAAAGTTGTTTAGAACCAGAGGACAGAGGTTCAAGATTCGGGGGAGAAGATGTAGGATGGAAATGAGGAGGAGGTGCTTTACCCAGAGAGTGGTGAATCTGTGGAATTCTCTGCCCAATGAAGCAGTGGAGGCTACCTCAGTAAATATATTTGAGACAAGGTGGGATAGATTTTTGCGTAGTAGTGGAATTAAGGGTCATGGGGAAAAGGCAGGTAGGTGAAGCTGAAACCATTGTCAGATCAGCCATGATCTCATTGAATGACAGAGTGGACTCGATGGGCCGAATGGTCTACTCCTGCTCCCATTCAGACACATAGAAACATAGAAAACCTACAGCACAATACAGGCCCTTCAGCCCACAAAGCTGTGCCGAACATGTCCTTACCTTAGAAATTACCTAGGGTTATCCATAGCCCTCTATTTTCTTAAGCTCCATGTACCTATCCAGGAGTCTCCTATCGTATCCGCCTCCACCACCATTGCCAGCAGCCCATTCCATGCTCTCACCACTCTCTGCGTAAAAAACTTTAAAAACTTATTTCTTATGTTCCTATGTAGCTTCACTATACTGTACCATTAGGTTAGGACTGTCAAGTCTCTCAAAAGCAGAGGTGGGGATGTATGCCACATGATCAACTCCTCTGGGTGTACAAATGTATCAGGGATGTCCCATTTCTGCTCACCAGACCTGCAATATCTCACAATTAAGTGCTGTCCATTTTACCTGCCATGGGAGATTTCTGCAATTATTTTGGTAGCACTGTACATACCACCTCAGGCCAATGTCAAACTGGCTCTAGATGATCTGTGCAATGTGATCAACATGTACAAAACAGCACACTCTGACACCTCCACTACTACTTTGGGGTATTTTAACCAGGCCAGCTTGAAAAAGCCACTGAATAACTATCATCGATAAATCAGTTGTAGTACCAGAGGAAGCAACACATTGGATCACAGTTACACCACGGTCAAGAATGCTTACCATGTCATTCCACACCCACACTTCAGAAAATCTGATCACCTAGCTGTATTTCTACTCCCTGAGTATCGTCGTGGCTGTCCCTCGAGGTCGAGGATGATGGTCTTCGTTCTGAAGAAGTGGTCCACAGAGTGAAGACGCCTGTGCGTGTATTTGTTTAACGTGTACTTGATGTTGCACTCCAAGAAGCACACGATACTTCGCAAATCAACCAACTGATTCCAGTGGCATGGAAACCACGGCGATTGGAGCTGATCGATTTGTTGCAGCCTTCATCTGCATTCATAGCCGCCGAGTTAGAAGTAACTTCGTCCACCTGTTCCACCGTTGAGGTCTTAGTTGCATTGTTCTTTGTCAGGGACCTCACCCTCGACCTTATCGCCATGGGTGACCCTACCAGGAACATAGCTCCAGACGGCATTGCTCTCAGGACCACACAAGCTTCTCCACCACAACAAGGTGACAATCCACAGAGAAGTCCCTGAGTATAGGCAGAGACTGAAGACTGCAGTACCAGTAGTGAGGATAAGTATGCCTCAGTTGCTATTGACTTCATTAAAACCTTTCTGGATGGACGTGTCCCTACAGAAACTTGCTATACATTCCCAAACCAAAAGCCATGAATGAACCAGGAGCTCATCATCCGCTGAGGGCTATATATGATGACTCAGGTCTGTACAAGAAAACCAGGTATGAGTTGTGAAGGGCTATTTCAAGGTCTGTAAAAGAAAAAACAGGTATGAGTTGTGGAGGGCTATTTCAAGAGCGAAGAAACAATTCTGAGTGATGTTGCTTTGGATTTCCAGCATCTTGTGTTTGTTTAGCACCCTGGTAAAGCACTTCTGCACCCTTTCCAATGTCTCCACAGTTCCTCCATTGCTTTTCATCTTTCACCAGGGTCAAAATGACGAATACCAGAAGCAATGCATTTAAAGTGAGGGGGGAAAGGTCAAAGGACATATGAGAGTGAAGATTTTTACATAGCGAGTGGTGGGTGCCTGGAATGCACTGCCTGGACGTATCACCATAAATGTGCGGAGAATGGAGAGATGTGGACCACATGCAAGCAGAGGAGATGAGGTATCATGAGCTTAATCATCTTGACGAACGATGTGGGCTGAAGGGTGTGCAATGTTCCATATCCTATGACCAGTAACTACAGAATTGACAAAGGGGACGGGAAAGCCCCAGTTTAAGCTCCCAAAGCCTCCCATCCACTCTCACTTGACCTTCACTCGGAGGTAGAGGAGGGGGAGGAGCCTGGGAGGAGACACCCAGCACCTCGCAAGGTCTCATCGCTTGGACAGGGAGCTGGTTACTGTTTACCTGTGCTATGCAGTACCTGCATTTTGAATTCTATTTCATTAATTTATTTATGGTAGTCTTTTGGTTTAGGTGCTGTTTGTGATACATTTCCTGTGGTGCACAGTACTCCAGAGGAACGATCTTCCCTACGGTTGTAAAAATGTACAGTCAGAGGACAATAAACTGGAATTTGATCCTGATACTTTTAACCTACCTCAAGATCGATCTAACTTTTGCCTCCCACAGAGCCCTCCAACGGGCACCAGACAATTGGCCGTGCCCCCTAGATGCAAGCAGGAGTGGTGGATCATGCCAAGAAGAAGGGGCAAATTGAAGGGGGGGGTGTCAGAGAGGTTCAGGCAGTGAAGGGGGTCACCACACACTGTATGGTGAGGGAGATGGTGCAGGGAAGTTCTGATACAAAATTATAACCAATACAATCAGGAAAACAGAGACTTCCCCATAAATCCTTCCCAATTTTTCTCTGACTAATTAAGGGCTAATTACTTGCCTGGTTTTGTTTAATTAAAAGCAGTGAAAATGATACAGTTTTCAACTTTGTTACCATCTTGTGACTCCCAATAAACTTAATTAATATTGGCTATAGCAGTGTATTTAATGAGTTGCTAATTAACTGCCAGGGTATTCACTCCCTGGCTGCTTGCCACCTTGGCCTCTTATGAATCTGATTTATTTTATATTGATACACTGCTTGAGCACAGACAGCTGTTCTGCCATGTAGATAAACAGGCAAGAGCATGGATACTGTCTTATATTATGACGACTGCATTAGGAGTTGGAGCTGAGAAAATCCTGGGAACAACACACCTCGGATTCTGGAGCAGTTCCACTGAGACCCAATCGTTGAGTCTGCAGTACTGAGGGAGTGTTCGTGTACACAGTCACTGTGTCCTCAGTACTGAGGGAGTGTCCCTGTACACAGACACTGTGTCCTCAGTACTGAGGGAGTGTTCTTGTACACAGACACTGTGTCCTCAGTACTGAGGGAGTGTTCCTGTACACAGACACTGTGTCCTCGGTACTGAGGGAGTGTTTCTGTACACGGTCACTGTGTCCTCAGTACTGAGGGAGTGTTCTTGTACACAGTCACTGTGTCGTCGGTACTGAGGGAGTGTTCCTGTACACAGACACTGTGTCCTCGGTACTGAGGGAGTGACCCTGTACACGGTCACCGTGTCCTCGGTACTGAGGGAGTGTCCCTGTACACAGTCACCGTGTCCGCGGTACTGAGGGAGTGTTCCTGTACACAGTCCCTGTGTCCTCGGTACTGAGGGAGTGTTCCTGTACACAGTCGCTGTGTCCTCGGTGTCACTGTGTCCTCGGTACTGAGGGAGTGTTCCTGTACACAGTCGCTGTGTCCTCGGTGTCACTGTGTCCTCGGTACTGAGGGAGTGTTCCTGTACACAGTCGCTGTGTCCTCGGTGTCACTGTGTCCTCGGTACTGAGGGAGTGTCCCTGTACACGGTCACTGTGTCCTCGGTACTGAGGGAGTGTCCCTGTACACGGTCACTGTGTCCTCGGTACTGAGGGAGTGTCCCTGTACACAGTCACCGTGTCCTCGGTAGTGAGCGAGTGTCCCTGTACACAGTCACTGTGTCCTCGACACTGAGGGAGTGTCACTGTGTCCTCGATACTGAGGGAGTGTCCCTGTACACAGTCACTGTGTCTTCAGTACTGAGGGAGTGTAACCAGACACTATACCCTGTCGACAGTGATGTATGTGCCAGTGAGTGCTATCTATTCCCATCTGTAACGTTGTGTATTGCCCATGTCCAGTTCATTTCCTCACCCATACGCTCCATAGTTGCCACCTTTTCCCCGTTGTTCACCCTCTCAGTGTCCTTCCCCTGTGTCACCAATGCAGTGTTGCACTCTCCCACTGCTGGTGCCTTTGCCTGCGTGCTCTCTTTCCGAACTCCTCTGTCCTCTGGAGCTATTCACATCCACTCGGCCAGTCGGGATTCTGGACAACAGTCTTGTCCAAGAACCGTGCTGGGATTTTTTGCTGCACCATCTTGCCCGGCTGCTCACTCTCGAGTTTCCTGGCCGATTCTTGCATGGCCGTCCCTTCTGAAGGTGAAAGCAAGGTTAGTGACTCACAACGAAACTGCTCGAAGGGAGGGTGAAATCAGCCAGCCGAGCAGCATCTGTGGGCAGAAAGAAATTGGCCACTTTTGATGTTGAAACCCTGAATCAGATTTTAAATCCAAAATGCCAGGAGGTCCTTTCTTCGCTCCCACAGATTCTGCTGAGACACTGAGTTCATTCAGCAGGTTGTATGTTGCCCCATGTTCTGTCATCCGCTGTCTCTTGTGTCTTCAAAGAACCAATGCTTCCGACAGGCAAAACCATAAATGTGTTATTGGAATTACGTCTGATTCCTCTGGGCTGAGTTAACTTCACTCAAAGGTTGGCAAAATCTGCTCTATCCTGGACAAAGTAAGACCATAAGACAAAAAGACCATGTGACATAGGAGCAGAACTAGGCCATTCAGCCCATCAAGTCTCCTCTACCATTCCATCATGGCTGATTCCAGATCCCATTCAACCCTGTACACCTGCCTTTTCGCCGTATCTTTTGATGCCCTGGCCGATCAGGAAACTATCAACTTCTGCTTGGACTTGGCCTCCACCACAGTCGGTGACAGAGCATTCCATAGATTTACTACTTTCTGGCTAAAAAATATTCCTCCATACCTCTGTTCTAAAGGGTTGCCCCTCAGTTTTGAGGCTGTGTCCTCTAGTTCTGGATAGCTCCTCTATAGGAAACATCCTCTCCACATCCACCCAATGTATTCCTATCAACATTCAATAGGTTTCAATGACATCCCCCTGTATTCTTCTAAGTTCCACGGAGTACATGCCCAAAGCTGCCAAACGGACCTCATATGTTAGTCCCTTCATTCGTGGAATCTTTCCTGCAAACCTCCTCTGGACTCTCTCCAATGACAACACATCCTTTCTGAGATATGGGGCCCAAAACTGTTGATAATACTCCAAGTGCAGCCTGACTAGTGTCTTATAAAGGCTCAGAATTACCTCTTGCTTTTATATTTTATTTCCCTTGAATTAAATGCCAACATTGCACTTGCCTTCTTTACCACAGACTCAATCTGCAAAATAACCATCTGGGAGTCTTGCAGGAGGACTCCTAAGTCCCTCTGCACCTCTGATGTTTGAACCTTCTCCCCATTTAGATAACAGTCCGCACTATTGTTCCGTTTGCCAAAATCCATCATCATACATTTCCCAACACTATACTCCATCTGCCACTTTATTGTCCATTCTTCCAACTTGTCTAAGCCTCTCCTTTGTCCACCCTGCTTGTTACTTTCTCGAAGAACTCTAACACATTTGTCAGGCAAGATTTCCCTTTACAGAAACCATGCTGGCTTTGACTTAATTTATCATTATTCTCCAAGTACTGTACCCCGAAACCTCATCCTTAATAATAGACTCCAACACTTCCCCAACCACTGAGGTTGGGCTAACTGGCCTATAATGTCCTCTCTTTTGCCTTCCTCTCTGCTTAAAGAGTGGAGTAACATTTGCAATCTTCCAGTCCTCTGGGACCATGCCAGAAAGAAGCGATTCTTGAAAGATCTTCACCAATGCATCCGTTATCTCTTCAGCAACCTCTCTCAGCACTCTGGGATGTAGTTCATCTGGCCCAGGTGACTTATCCACCTTAACCTTTGAGTTTTCCTCTCACTTTTTCCTTTGTAATAGAAATGGCACTCACTCCTGCTGCCTGACACTCACGGACCTCTGGCACACTGCTAGTGTCTTCCACAGTAAGGACAGATGTGAAGTACCCATTACGTTCATCTGCCATTCTTTGTCCCCCATTACTACCTCACCAGCATCATTTCCAGTGGGCCAATATCAACTCTTACCTCCATTTTACTCTTTATATAACTGAAAAAACTTTCAGTATCCTGCTTTATATTATTGGCTAGTTTGCCCTCATATTTCATCTTTTCCCTTCTTATAGCTTTTCTCGTTGCCTTTTGTTGGATTTTAAAAGCTTCCCAATCACCCAACTTATCACTCACCTTTGCTACATTAAATGCCCTATCCTTGGCTTTTATGCAGTCCTTAATTTCCTTTGTCAGTCGCAGTTACCTATCTCTGCCATTTGAGAACTTCTTCCTCTCTGGGACATATCTATCCTGCGCCTTGTGAACTATTCCCATAAACTTTAGCCATCCCTGCTCTGCCGTCATACCTGCCAGTATCCTTCTCCAATTCACTTGGACAAGCTCCTCTCTCATGCCTCTGGAATTCCCTTTATTCCCTTGTGATACTGATACGTGTGAGTAATGCTTCTCCATCTCAAATTGCAGTATGAATTCTATCGTATTATAATCACTGTCTCCTCAGAGATCCTTTACAATCAGCT
Source organism: Mobula birostris (assembly GCF_030028105.1). NCBI lineage: Eukaryota > Metazoa > Chordata > Chondrichthyes > Myliobatiformes > Myliobatidae > Mobula > Mobula birostris. Next base: position 189,189,842 of record NC_092374.1, read on the forward strand.
CCCAAATAAGATCTGGGTTATTACACAACACCCAGTCTAAGAGAGCCTTTCCCTGAGTAGGCTGAAGCACAAGCTGCTCTAAAAAGCCATCTCATAGGTATTCAATAAATTCCCTCTCTTGCAATCCAACACCAACCTGGCTTTCCAAATCCTCTTGTATATTGAAGTCCCCTGTTACAATATTATCCTTGTTACATGCCTTTTCCAGCTCCCTTTGCAATCTCAACCCCACACCTCGGCTGCTGTTTGGAGGCCTAGGTATGATGCCCATGTTTTTTTCACTCTTGCAATTTCTTAACTCCACCCACAAAGATTCAACATTCTCTGACCCTGTGTCACCTCTTTCTAAATATGTAATTCCATCTCTTACCAACAGAGCCACACCACTGCCTATGCCTTCCTGCCTGTCCTTTCGATATAAAGTATACCCTTTGATATTAAGCTCCCAATTATGACCTTCTATCAGCCACGACTCAGTGATGCCCACAACTTTTAATTGTGCCACGAGTTCATCCACCTCATTCTGAATGCTACGCACATTTAAATACAGCACCTTCAGTCCTGCATTCTTCACCCTTTTGAATTTTGCCTCTGTGGTACAATGTAACTCTTTGCTCTGTCTGCATTTGTTTCCAGTCACCCATCATCTGCTTGTGAACCTGCTGGCTCATCCTCAGTTCTATCATCCTGGTTCCCCATCACCCTGCCGTATTAGTTTAAACCACTCCCAACAGCTCAAAAGAATATTGGTCCCCCTCGGATTCAAGTGCAGCCTGTCCCTTTTGTATAGACCACACCTGCCCCAGAAGAGGTCCCAATTATCCAGAAACTTGAATCCCTGCCCTCTGTTCCAATTCTTCAGCCATGCAGTTATCTGCCACCGTATCCTATTCCTATCCTCATTACTGTGTGATCTATAGATGAAATTATTATTATTAGTTGTATTATTCCGAAGCCTGAACAGTATACAATATGTTCTAGTCATCTTGAAATGAATGCTAACATTGCATTTGGCTTCCTTACTACCGCAACATCTGTGGGCGTTAAAGTTGATGTTTCACATCCCAAGCCTGCCACGTATTCTGGTGCATACATAGCGTACCCACAATGTCTGGCAGAAAAACATAGAACACAATAAGCAACAACAGCAAATTAAGCCACACTCATCCCTCCCTCCCAGGCACATACCCCAGCACAGGCCTCCAGCCTCAGGTGAAGATTAAGATTTTCATTATTTCTCACACTTAATAAATAAAGGTTTCCATTAGTCTTGCGAGATCATGGATCTGCGCCTGGAAAGTCTTCACTCTCCAGGGCGCAGGCCTGGGCAAGGTTGTATGGAAGACCAGCAGTTGCCCATGCTGCAAGTCTCCCCTCTCCACGACACCAATGTTGTCCAAGGGAAGGACATTAGGACCCATACAGCTTGGCACCGGTGTCGTCGCAGAGCAATGTGTGATTAAGTGCCTTGCTCAAGGACGCAACACGTTCCCTCGGCTGGGGCTCGAACTCACAACCTTCACACTTACGTCGAAACATATAGTGAAATACTTTGTTTGTGTCAAATCAAATCAGCTGGTGACAGCCCGCAAGTGTCGCCATGCTTCTGGTGCCAACATAGCACGCTCACAACTCGCTAGCCCTAATCCTAACTGTGAAAGGAAACTGGAGCATTGAGCGGAAACTGACACAGTCGCAGAGAGAATGTACAAACTGCTCACAGACAACAGCAGGAATCGAACCCCAGTCAGTGACTGCTGACCACTACGATTGCCCGAACCACTATGACACCCTAGTCTTAGGACGAGTGAAGCACAATCAGACCATCAGATGCAAGAGCAGAATAAAGCCATTCAGCCCATCGAGTCTGCTCTGTTTTCAATCCAGGCTGACTTTTTTTCCTCTCAACCCCATTCTCCCATCTTATCCATGCAACCTGATTCCTCCTTACCAATCAAAAAGTTTTAATCTCTTTCTTAAGTACCTCCCAATGACTTGTCCTCCAGAGCTGTCTGTGGCAATGAATTCCATAGCTTCACCATCTTGAGAAATTTCTTTTCGTGTCAGTACTAGAGAGATGTTCGAATTTCAAAGTACGTTTATTATTGAAGTATGTATACTTTATATGACATTGGGATTGTCTCCTTACAGACAGTCACAAAACAAGGACCCCCAATAGAACCCATTAAAAACAAAATAGACTGTCAAACACCCATTGAGCAGAAAGAAAAAACAAAAAATAAATAAAATGTGCAAAGAATAAAACAAGCAAAGAGCAGTCAGAACTGAAGTACACAGCACCAGGCATCAATGCAGCCAACTATATTCTGAGGCTGTGCCTTCTGATCCTAGACTCTACTTCTGATTGACACATTGCCTCCACGTTCACCCTAACCAGGCTTTTCAGTATCTATTTAATGTCTTCATCCAAATTGTGAGATGCCATGGCCCTAACAAACTTCATTATAGCTTCACTGGGCACAATGTGGATACCAAGCCGTTGGGACTGGGATTGAGCAAGATGACTAACTTCTTGAGTGAGGAGGGAGGCCTTGTGTACGTCGTTAAGCAAGGAGCAAGCTGGAGGGATGGCGGGAGAGGTGTCGGCAAATAGAGTCGTCAATAACCCACAGTGGGTTCCAACGAGGGAGAAGTCTGGAGGGAGTCATGGAGACAGCCATGGATGTAGCTAGGAGCTTGGACAAAGATTGTGACTACCCGTGAGAGACTTACGACAGAACGCACCTGGGTGACACATTCCCTGGACTGGGTGCAGGATGAGTTTCCCCTTAATCTCCACTGACTGTTCCTCAGGAATAAGGAGGCCAGTATGGGTTAGACATAGAGTGAGGCCCCCTCCACGCTGTCACATCACACACTCCCAGGTCAGGTATTGCTGCCCTTCAACCCCAACGGCCCCACGACCCTGATCGTTAGTCACCCTGTGTGGGAGGGGGTGTTGGTGGGGATGATCGGTGGGATCTCCTCATAGTCAGAGTCAGAATCAGGTTTATTGACACTGACAAACATTGTGTTGTTTGCGGCAGCAGTACAAGTGCAGTACATTAAAAATAACCATAAATTACAGTTAGAATATGTAAAAAGTAAATAAATTGTACAAAAAGAGCAAGATAGTGAGATAGTGGTCATGGGTTCATGGACCATTCAGAAATATGATGGCGGAGGGGAAGAAGTTGCTCCTAAAATGTTGACTCTGTGTCTTCAGACACTTGTACCTGTTGGGTTTGCTGCCGTGGCTGGCCAAGGAGGCCATTCACAGATCCAGGCAGCAGGCAGTCGAGGCTCATGCCTGAACTACCCCTGCCCCTCTTCTTGGGATTATGTCTGTTCTTGGGTATTCCTGGAGAAGGGGCACATGGTGCCCAGGGTAACAGTGGGAATTTCTGGGGCTGCTGGGTGCCTCAGGGGCTCAAGTACAAAGTTCAAAGTTGAAAGTAAATTTATTATGAAAGTACGTACTGTATACGTCGCCATAAACTATCTCAAGATTCATTTTCTTGTGGGCATTCACAGTAAACACAAAACAAGCACAATAGAATTTTAAAAAACTGCAAAGACTGACCAACAACCAGTGTGCAAAAGACAACAAATTGTGTAAATACAAAAAAGAGAAACAAGTTAATAAATAACTCAATAATACGTATTGAAAACATGAGTTGTAGAGCCCTGGAAAGTGAGTTCATAGGTTGTTCAGGGCTGGGATGGGTGAAGTTATCCTCCCTGGTTCAGGAGCCTGATGGTTGAGGGGTAATAACTGTTGCTGATGGTGTGAAACCTGAGGCTCCTGTACCACCTTCCTGTGGACGGCAACAAGAAGAGGGCATGGCCTAGATTGTGGGAGGAGTTAAAGATGGCACCAGAGGTTTTTACAGACCTTTATACTTTATACTTTATTGTCGCCAAACAATTGATACTAGAGTGTACAATCATCACAGCGATATTTGATTCTGCGCTTCCCACTCCCTGGATTACAAATATTAAACATTAAAAATATTAGAAATAGTAAAAATTAGTAAATATTAAAAAATTAAATTCACAATCATAACTAGAACATAGAAAAATGGAAAGTAAGGTAGTGCAAAAAAACCGAGATGCAGGTCCAGATATTTGGAGGGTACGGCCCAGATCCGGGTCAGGATCCGTTCAGCAGTCTTATCACAGTTGGAAAGAAGCTGTTCCCAAATCTGGCCGTACGAGTCTTCAAGCTCCTGAGCCTTCTCCCGGAGGGAAGAGGGACGAAAAGTGTGTTGGCTGGGTGGGTCATGTCCTTGATTATCCTGGCGGCACTGCTCCGACAGCGTGCGGTGTAAAGTGAGTCCACGGACAGAAGATTGGTTTGTGTGATGTGCTGTGCCGTGTTCACGATCTTCTGCGGCTTCTTTCGGTCTTGGACAGGACAACTTCCATACCAGGTTGTGATTCACCCTAGAAGAATGTTAGGGTAACTTCTTTGAATTCATCCATGAAATGGTTTGAATCGTCTGTTCTCATATCATTTTTTTCCTTTTCAAGGTGACTGGGCCCTTGTCGGAGACTATGAAGTACTCAAGCTGCAAAGAAGAGAAAATCTGCAGATGCTGGAAATCCAAGCAACACACACAAAATGCTGGAGGAACTCAGCAGGCCAGGTAGCATCAATGGAAAAGACTGGAGAAAAAAAGATGAGGAACAGATTTAAAAGGTGGAGAGAATTGAATTGACTTTATTACTTACATCCTTCATGTACACAAGGAGTAAAAATCTTTAGGTTATGTCTCCATCTAAATGTGCAATGTGCAATTTATAGTAATTTATAATAAATAGCATGTACAACAGGATAGTCAATATAACATAGAAATACAGTTGTGTCAGCATGAGTTAAGTAATCTGATGGCCTGGTGGAAGAAGCTGTCCCTGTGCCTGTTGGTCCTGGCTTTTATGTTGCGATACCGTTTCCTGGATGGTAGCAGCTGGGACAGTTTGTGGTTAGGATGACCTGTCTTTGTAAATAGTGGGAAGTTCACATCTACAGATGCGCTGGACTGTCCGCACCACTCTCTGCAAACTCCTGCGACTGAGAGAAGTACAGTTCCCACATCAGGCAGTGATGCAGCCAGTCAGGATGCTCTCAATTGTGCCCCTACAGAAAGTATTAAGGGTTTGGGGGGCCCACATCAAACTTTTCAACCGCTGTTTTGCCTTTTTCATCACACAGCTGGTATGTACAGACCATGTGAGGTCCTCGGTGAAGTTTATGCTGAGGAACTTAAAGCTGTTCACCCTCTCAACCTCAGATGCATTGATATCAATAGGGACTAATCTGCTTCCATTCCTCCTGTCGTCCACAACCAGCTCCTTTGTCTTTTGCAACATTGAGGGAGAGGTTGTTTACTTGACACCACTGTGTCAGGGTGCTGACTTCTCCACAGGCTGTCTCACTATTATTTGAGATTAGGCCAATCAGTCTAGTGTCATCAGCATATTTAATTAGCATATTGGAATGGTGGGTGGCGACATAGTCATGGGTATACAGAGAGTAAAGGAGGGGTGATAGGTGAAACCAGGAGGGGGGGGGGTGACGTAAAGAGCTGGGAGGTTGATTGGTGAAAGAGATACAGGGCTGGAGAAGGGGCAGTCTGATAGGAGAAGACAGAAGGCCATGGATGAAAGAAAAGGAGGATGGTGCGCCAGAGGGAGGATAAAAGGTGAGAGAGGGAAAAGGAGATAGGGAATGATGAAGTGGGGGAGCATTATCAGAAGTATGAGAAACTGACGTTCATGCCATCAGGTTGGAGGCTACCCAGATGGAATATAAGGTGTTGCTCCTCCAACCTGAGTGTGGCCTCATCACAACAGTAGAGGAGGGCATGGACTGACATATCGGAATGGGAAAGGGAAGTGGAATTAAACGGGTGGCCACTGGGAGATCCTGCTTCTTTTGGCGGAAGGAACGTTGATGCTCAGCGAAGCGGTCTCTCAATCTACATCGGGTCTCACTGATATATGGAAGGCCACATTCGGGGTACCAGACACAGTACATGACCCCAACAGAGTCACAGGTGAAGTGTCACCTCACCTGGAAGGGCTGTTCAGGGTCAATCTACATTGGGTCTCACCAATATCCAGGAGGCCACACCAGGGGCACCACACACAGTATATGACCCCAATCTCAAACTGCGTTCTTCACGGATGGTGGGTTCTCATTCTTCGGAACCCTCCAAGCAGCCTGGCGTTTCGGGATCTTCAGGAGCAGCTTGGAAGACGTGAGCATTCGGGGTGCAGCCCTGTGGACGACCCGAATCCTCACCGATGTTGCCAATTGAAGTGTCGTGAGAGATCGAAATATTGAGACAGTTGAGGCCTTCGGAGGCCTCTGCACTCGAATGATTTCTCTATCTCTCTCTCTTTTGATGGTGAGAGAGAGTAAACTGATTCTCGTGTTGGGGGAAATTCAAAATAACTGGCACTGTAGACTGTAACATCAAAACAGCAAGCTGTTGGCCTCCACTGTGGCAGGAGTGATATCTCTTTCTCTCTCTCCATCATTAGTGAGAGGGCCTGTTGAGATGTCGAAGCATTGGGATGGACCATAGATTTTGATGGTCTGTAGGTCATGGTCTCTGGGGGCTTGCTATTGCTTGGTGGGTGGTGGGGGGAGCTAATACTTTTTGCTAGAACAAGTGGGGGGAGGGTTCATGCTTCATTGCTGATTGTGCGTGGGATGGGGAGGGGGGCTTTGCGGTTTATCTATCATTCATTTTTTGGGTTTTGTTTTCTCTCTGTTTCATGGAAGTTTGCGAACAGTAAGGATTTCAGTTTGTATACTGTACACATTCTGTGGCAAGGGAGGAGAAGATGGCGGCACGACGCAGCGCGCATGGCCGTTCCGAATGAATATCAATTATGTGTAACTAGGGGGCCGTGCATCAATCCGGATTTGATGGGGACAGCCGTGAGAAGCGTAGAGGAACATCTGGAGTAACTTCTGAAATGCCTGCTTCGCTGCCGTTGCTACTGTGCGACCAAAAATCTCCAGAGACAAAGGACCCAAATCCTCGGCTTTGCGTATCGCCTGTTGCCGGGGCCGGGGTCGAAACGCTCGGCAGAGATGGTGCTTGGTGCTCGGTGTCAAATAGGTGGTCGGAGGCTCTGAGTTTTTCGGACGGACTCGGAGTCGCACTGTGGTGGGATGCTTCTGGGATGCTGCATCGGCGAGTTGGCGGCACTGGAGGCTCATCGTCTGCGTGAGATGATGGGACTTTCCAGAGACTCTAAGATTTTTACTGTGCCATGGTCTGTTCTTATCAAATTACGGTATTGCTTTGCACTGTTGTAACTATATGTTATAATTATGTGGTTTTTATTAGTTTTTAAGTTTAGTTTTGTTAGTTTGTCATGTGTTTTCGTGATATCATTCTGGAAAAACATTTTTATCATTTCTTAATGCATGCATTACTAAATGACAATAAAAGGGGACTGCGTGTCCTCATAATCATCATCATTAAGTTGAACCACTGAACCTCTGAACTTTGATGATGCTTTCTTACGACAGAGCTCCTTGTAGATGTGCACAATGGTGGGGAGAGCTTTACCTGTGATGGGTTCGGATGTATTAACTACCCTTTGTACTTTTCAAAGGCTCTTCAGTCCAAAGGCTTTAGTGTTCCATTACCAGGCCATGATGCAGCCAGTCAGTCTACTCTCCATGTGCATCTATAGAAGTTTGTCAAAGTTTTAGATGTCATGCCGAATTTTTGCAAACTTTTTAAAAGTAGAGGCACTGGCGTACCTTCTTCATAATAACACCTACATCCTGGATCCAGGACAGATCCCCTGGAATAACAACGCCAAGGAATTTAGTTATCGACTCTCTTCACCTCTGATGCCCTGATGAGGACTGACTCAGGGACCTCCGATTTCCTCCTCCTGTAGTCCATAATCAGCTCTTTGGTTTTGTTCATGTTGAGTGAGAGTTTGATGTTGTGGCACCACTCAGCCAGGTTTTCAATCTCCCTTCTTTATGCAGATTCGTCACCATCTTTCATTCAGCCAATGACAGTGGTGTCCTCAGCAAACTTGAATATGGCACTGGAGTTCACGCATTCTGGACAGCGATGACCATGTTATAAATTGAAACTAGAGACTGCAACTAGCATGAATTGTGGGAGGCTATTGTCTTGTAACTATTGGATGAACTTCCTTTGGAAAAGACGGCAAAAAGGGGATAGGGATAGCGGTCAGGGTGGAGTCTGAGCCGTCCCTCTACTGCTCCCGCCTCCCCACTTCCTACTTTATCCTATCAACTGAAGCAACCTTTTCTCCCTTGTGCCTATCCAGAGTCTCATTCAGTGTGCCCCCCCCCCCCACTGGAGGGAGGGAGATTAATGAGCAATTAACATTAGCTCTGTTAGTTGCATGTACATCAAACCATGCCACTTGCGTTAACAACCAGCGCAGTCCAGGGACGTGCTGGGGGCAGCCCGCTTGTGTCGCCATGCTGCTGCCGCAAACATAGCGTGCCCACAACTTACTAACCCTAAACTCTACGTCGTAGGAATGTGGGAGGAAACTGGAGCACGAAGTCACGGGGAGAACATGCAAACTCCTGACGGTCAGCGGTGGAAGTGTACCTGGTTCTGCAGTGTTGTGCTAACAGCTGTACCCTGGAAGCAGGGAGATCCAACAATAATTGGCCAGTAGGCGTCAGGTCAGAGTGAGGGGGCAAGGTGCCAGGACATCCCCAGCCACCGCTCTCCACCGACTGGCATTCCACTGGCTGACTTCAGGAGGAAGGAGCAGCTAGAGATCTCCTTGAGGTGCACAGAATACCGAGTGGGTTTGAAAGGGTGGACCTGGGGGAGACCGGAGTAGCCCCCAGCTGGGGTGTGCAGAATCAGGGTGCGCCATCTCAGGATATGGGGTTGGTTGTCTAGGATCGCGATGGGGAGAAATTTGCTCACTCAGAGGCCGGTGAGTCACAGAAACTCTCTACCCCCAGGGTCACTCCGGGAGTTCTGGATTTTTGGGGGATTGAGGAAGATGGGGATGCCGTAGGGAAATGATGCTGCGTTAGAGGGTCAGAAAAGGTCCTGTGGAAAGCTGGAGGGGGTTTCAAGGTGCAGACAGCGGTTTCTGCTGTTTTTATTGTAATCCCGCAGGAAGGAGGTTTAACCAGAAGCCCACCCTGATACAGGGGGCTATAGGACACTCGGAGTACAGACTCACTCCACTTTGCAGTGGTTGGTACTAATTGTTCGACATCCAGCACGGTCAAACGCCCAGACCGAGTGGCTTCAGGTGTTGTCTGGTAGAAGGGTCTGTTCAGCGTCAAAGTCAAAATAAAATTTATTATCAAAGTACGTATAATACCTTGAGATTCATTTCCTTGCAGACGTTTACAAGAAAATAAATGCAATCGAATTTACGAGCTATACATAAACAAGACTGATAAATAATCAATGTGCAAGTTAAAACAGTACTGAGAAGGAGTTGTAACACTGAGGATATCGGTTTAGACTCGACCCTGGCAATGACCATGTGATGGCCAACGCCCTATTGTCCCTTAACTCGGAGCGTGTGATGCAACGGTGTAGGGGGAGCTGTGCTCTGTGTCTCATCCCTGCTGTCCCTGCCCTGGGAGTGTGGTGGCATAATGTAGAGGGAGCTTCACCCTGTGTCCTACCCATTCTGTCCCTGCCCTGGGAGTGTGTGACAGGACAGAGCAGATGGAGCTTCACCCTGTTCCTACCAGTTCTGTCGCTGTCCGATTTTTTAACAAAAATACATTTATTATTAATTCAAAATACTACAGTACGATTGTACAATAATATTCCAAACCGAAAAAACAGACAAATTGTGACTAACACAGACTAAACTAACACATTTCCATCCTCATCAAGTCTGCCCTGGGAATGTGTGAGGGACAGTGTAGCAGGAGCTTCACTCTGTGTCTGACCCATACCATCTCTACCCTGGGAGCGTGTGATGGGACAGTGTGGAGGGAGCTTCACTCTGTGTCTGACCCATACCATCTCTACCCTGGGAGTGTGTGATGGGACAGTGTGGAGGGAGCTTCACTCTGTGTCTGACCCATACCATCTCTACCCTGGGAGCGTGTGATGGGACAGTGTGGAGGGAGCTTCACTCTGTGTCTGACCCATACCATCTCTACCCTGGGAGTGTGTGATGGGACAGTGTGGAGGGAGCTTCACTCTGTGTTTGACCCATACCATCTCTACCCTGGGAGTGTGTGATAGGACAGTGTGGAGGGAGCTTCATTCTGTGTCTGACCCATACCATCTCTACCCTGGGAGTGTGTGATAGGACAGTGTGGAGGGAGCTTCACTCTGTGTCTGACCCATACCATCTCTACCCTGGGAGTGTGTGATAGGACAGTGTGGAGGGAGCTTCACTCTGTGTTTGACCCATACCATCTCTACCCTGGGAGTGTGTGATAGGACAGTGTGGAGGGAGCTTCATTCTGTGTCTGACCCATACCATCTCTACCCTGGGAGTGTGTGATGGAATGTGGCAGGAGCTTCACTCTGAGTCTAACCCGTACTGTCCCTGACCTGGGAGTGTGTGATGGGACAGTGTGGAGGGAGCTTCACCCTGTGTCTAACCTGTACCGTCTCTGCCCTGGGAGTGTGTGAGGGACACTGTGGAGGGAGCTTCACTCTGTGTCTAAGCCGTGCAGTCCCTGCCCTGGGAGTGTGTGATGGGACAGTGTGGAGGGAGCTTCACTCTGTGTCTGACCCATACCATCTCTACCCTGGGAGTGTGTGATGGGACAGTGTGGAGGGAGCTTCACTCTGTGTCTGACCCATACCATCTCTACCCTGGGAGTGTGTGATGGAACAGTGTGGCAGGAGCTTCACTCTGAGTCTAACCCGTACCGGCTCTACCCTGAGAATATGTGGTGGGACAGTGTGGAGGGAGTGTTACTCTGTGTCAGGAGTCATGGAGTTGTACAGAAGAGAAATAGGCCATTCAGCCCACCACGTCCATATTGACCTTGCCTCCCTGCACTGCATTAGGACTGTTTCCTGCTATGCCTTGCCTCTTTAAGTGTCTGTTAAACAAGGCGATTGTACCTGATTCCACCACTACCCTGGGCAGCAAGTTCCATGTATTCAACAGGATCTGTAAAAACACCATGGTGGTGTAGCATTTAGCACAATGTTATTGCATCTCGTGGTGTTGGAGTTCAGAGTTCAATTCCAGCGTCCCCTGTAAGAAATCTGTACGCCCTTCCTGTGTGTGTGTGTGTGTGTGTGTGTGTGTGCGTGTGTGTGTATTTATTCCGCGTGCCCCAGTTTCTTTCTACGAGCCAAAGACATACCAGTTGGTAAGTTAGTTGGTCATTGTAAGTTATCCTGTGATTAGGGTTTAATAGGTGGGTTTGCCGAGGGGTGCAGCTCGTTGAGCTGGAAGAGCCCGTTCCACACTGTATTCCTAAATAAATAAATGAATAAAGCTTCCCATCAGATTCCCTGTGAAACTCTTCTGTCTCACAATAAACACAAGCCTCTTCATTTTTGATAACCCCATCAAGGGTACAAGATTTTGACTATCAAATCTATCTACGCCTCTTATCTACTACCCTGAACTGCCCCTGTTCTAGGATTGTTTGAGGGGACAGTGTGGAGAGATCCTCGCTCTGTCCTTGTCTTCAGACTGTGTGTTGGGACAGAGTAGAGGGAGCTTTGCTCTGTTCCTGCCCTGGGAGTGTGTAGTGGGACAGAGTAGAGTAAAACTGATCTCGCTAAGCATGGGATAGTGTCTAGCGGCTATGCAGGTGCGTGTTGTTCCTTTTCATGCATCAGGTGGCATTTGCCATTTCCTTAGCATTTCTCTGTTAAGGCCAAGTTGCTTGCTTGATGCTCAACACAGCACGGATGGAAAGCAAGCAAGGTTCTGGCCAGATTTGAACCCAGGACCATTTGCCTTAAAGTCCAGTGCTCTGCCACTACACCACTGGTCCTGTCCTGTGAGTGTATGACAGGACAGAGTAGAGGAAGTTTTGCTCCGTTCCTGTCCTGTGAGCATGCGATGGGACAGAGTGGAAGCAGCCCGGCTCTGTGTCTAGCCCTTACCATTCTGCACTACTACAACAAACCCAGAGACAATAACACAAACTACATTAAAATGTTCCCATCACTATGTAAGATGCAGTTTATTACCTGCGACGCAAGAACACTTAGATGGTAGACATGGACATGGCGTGTTCCTTCTCCACGGTTACCCAGGCGCGGACATAACCCTCTGTCCACCTTCTGGGAGTGTGTGATGGGGCAGTGTAGAGGAAGCTTTCTGCTGTGTCTAACCCATGCTGTCCCTGTGCTGGGAGTATATAATGGGTGAGAGTAAAGGGAGCTTCAGTCTCTGTCTAATTCATGCCGTGGGAGAGTGTGATGGTGTAGCAGGAGCTTTGTTCTATATCTATCCCATATTATTTCTGCCCTGGGAGAGTGCGACAGGACGGTGTAGATGGAGACTGATGCTGAATCTAACCCTGAATCTATTCCCACAATGCCAAATATTGGGATTCAGTATTTTCAAATTTTGCAACGGCGTCTCATTTGATAAAAGCCGAGCTCCTTTTAATGCCAATGAAGTGAAGCAATGCACAATACAATAAAAATAGAACAGCATTGTTGAACTGTAAACTAATGACCTGATGGGATTAAATTGCTTTGAAGAGAAAGTCCATTGAGTCCTGGAGTCGTAAAACAATACAACCTTTTATTTATGGATCGATTGTCTCTGCCTGCAGACTCTGCCTTGGGGATGAGAGTGAGCTTCCATATTCCATTCTTCCTTACAGTGTGTGAGGCTTTCAGCCCATCGAGTCAGTGATCTACCCCACCCTCCCAGTGATTTTCCCTGACACCTATCGTCCCCTAGATTCAATTGCTTACTTACACACGGGGTCGGGGGGGGGGGGTTTGCAATTCACATTTTCAATTAACCTACTGACCGCATGTTATTGGACCTTATGCTCGTTCAACACCAACACCAGGCACTCGAAATTACCCCACAATTAGTTTTCTTTGTAACACTGGAAGTGCTGATAGTCCCAGTGTAGCAGTGGCGGGGCTGATGGCAGCAGTGCGCTGGACAAAGGAAGTATTCAATCTGGATGTATTGGTACAACAGGAAACTGCAGGGAGTTGTGGACACAGCTCAGCACATCATGGAAACCAGCCTCCCCTCTGTGGACTCTGTCCACACTTTCCTACTGCCTCAGTAAAGCAGCCAACATAATCAAAGACTTCACCCACCTCAGACATCCTCTCTTCTCCCCTCTCCCATCAGGCAGAACACACAAAAGCCTGAAAATACATACTACCCAGGCTCAATGACATATTCTACCCTGCTGTTGTAAGGCTATTAAATGGACCTCTTGTATGACTGAGATGAACTATAGATCTCCCAATCTACCTCAGTATGGCCTTGCACCTTCCTTTCTCTGGAAATACTACACTATACTCTCAATGCTGGTTTCCTTGTTAATACCCTGATGAGTTTATATTAGACCATAAGCTATAGGAGCAGAATTAGGCCATTTGGCCCATCAAGTCTGCTCTGCCATTTCATCATGGCTGATCCAATTTTTCTCTTGACCTCAATCTCCTGTCTTCTTCCCACATCCCCTCATGCCCTGACCAATCAAGAATCTATCAAACTCTGCCTTCAATATATATGTAAATACATGGCTTCATCTTTCTGGACTGCACGCAAAACCGATGATTTTCTGCCCCTCTCAATGCATGTGAAAATGATAAACCAATAACTAATTACCAGTTGGACAGTGCTGATAGTTCCAGGGCTAACAGTGCCAGAGTAGTGGACTGTGCCTATAGATCCAGTGCCATCTATGCCAGTACAGTAGGCAGTGCTGATTGTTCTAGAGTTAACTGTACAGTGTGGTCGACAATGCTGATGCTTCCAATGCCTCATTCTGTTTCAGCTCCCCCCACCCCACAATTTTGTTCTCTCTGCAACTATCCCAGGTCCTACCCCTCAAATAACAACTCGGGGCAAATTTACAACTGCCAACTTAACCCGCTGACTCCGTGCATCTTTGGGAGGTGGGAGGAACCTGCTGAGATCCTCCAGCATTCTGTGTGTGTTACCTCCTGCATGAAGAAGCTGCCCCTCGAATCCCTTTTAAATCTTTCCTGCTTCGCCTTAAACCTATGCCATCTGGCGTTTTAGTTCTCTTTTCCCTGGGAAAAAGATGATAAATGCTTACCCTATCTGTGCCCCTGTTGGATGCACTCTTTCATTGATTCTGTTATGGTTCTTCGATTTACTGAGTATGTCAGCAAGAAAATGAATCTCAGGGTTGAGACATATGGTGACATATATGCACTTTGATAATAAATTTACTTTGAATTTTGAACTTCGATATCATACACCTCTATAAGGACATCCTCTCCTACTTTCCAAGGAGTAGGTTAAAGTCTGTACAGCATTGTTGGCCAAAGAGCCCATTCTGTGCTGTTCTGTTCTGCATTCTATGTTTTGTGTTCTATGTTCCACGTTCTGTGTTTTCTGATATACAGTATGTTCTATGTTCTGTGTTCTGTGTTATATAGTATATTCTTTGTTCTGTGTTCTATCAATAAGGTCCTAGGTCTTATGGTCTCTTTGATTTTGCTGACATTGAATGAGAAATTGTTGTTCATCCCCAGACTCACACAGGAGAGGGCTAACAGTGCTAGTATCACATTGACAGGGGAGGCTAACAGTGCTAGTATCACATTGACAGGGGAGTCTAACAGTGACAGTGTCTGGACCCTGCCGATGTCAGGTGACAGTGGCCAGTGTGGCACTGACAGAGTGTTGCAGTGTCAGAAATGCTGCCTTCCTGGTGAGGAGTCGAGGCTCCACTCAGCCTGGCCCTCACAGTGTATCGTCACGGCACTCAAGCTGGGAGCAGTGTAGAGTCACAGAAGAAATACAGCATGGAATCAGACCCTTCACCCACTGAGTCCATGGTGATCCCCTAAAACACACACAAACCCTAGGATAATGGGATTAACAGGGTTGTTGGCCTTGTTGTGTGACGGAGACTGTGCCTGCCTCTATCCGGGGGTTTGTACCCAATTTCTGTACCCAGCTCTATACAGTTCATAACCTCCTCTAGCAACACACACACACACATACACACACCACACACACACACACACACACACACACACACACACACACACACACACAATGCTGGATGACCTGATGCTCTGATGAAAGGTCTCGGCCCGAAACATCAACTGTCTATTCATTTCCATGGATGCTGCCCAACCTGCCAAGTTCTTCCAGCATTTTGTGTGTGCTGCCTTGGATTTCCAGCATCTGCAGAATTTCTCGTGTTTGTTATATCCCGCTCTACCCATCACCCATGCCCCCCTCGCTCCAGGGTCTGGACCCACCTCCTCCCGGTGCCTGCACCCATCACAACCCAAGGTGTTCAGCCACCTCTTGCCCAGGTCTGTACTCCCCCTACCCTATGCCTGTACCTACCTCTACCAGGGTCTGCACCCACCTCTACCCTACACCTGTACCCACCTCTGCCAGGGTCTGCACCCACCTCTACCCTACACCTGTACCTACCTCTACCAGGGTCTGCACCCACCCCCACCCTATGCCTGTACTCACCTCTACCAGGGTCTGCAGTCACCTCTACCCTACACCTGTATCCACCTCTACCAGGGTCTGCACCCACCTCTATCCAAGGTCTGGAGCCACCTTAAATGTACACACATCTACCCAGTCTGCACCCACCTCTACCCTATGCCTGTACCCACCTTTACCAGGGTCTGCACCCACCCCTACCCTACACCTGTACCCACCTCTACCAGAGTCTGCACCCACCTCTATCCAAGGTCTGCAGCCACCTTAAATGTACATACATCTACCCAGTCTGTACCCACCTGCCCTCGGGGTCTATACCCACATCTACCCAGGGTCTATACCCAGCTTTACTCAGCTCTACCCCAGATCAGTACCAATTCTACAGTGTCTGTACCCTCCTCTACTCAGGTTCCACCTCTGCCCAGGGCCTAAATCCAACTCTACCCTGGGTCTGTGTCTATCTGTGTCCGGGGTCCATGCTGACCACAGCTGGCAAAGGACCTTTGACCAGAAACGCTGGCGGCACAGTGAGTACAGATGCTGCCTTCCAGCTCAAGAGACGCAGGTTCGATCCCGTCCACTGATGTTCTCTGTGTGAGGGGTACGCACATTTTCTCTTTGCAGTATGGGGTTTTTCTGGGTGCTCTGAGTCTCCCAAAGATGTGCGAGTTGGTGGGTTAATAGGCCAGTGTAAATTGTCCCGAGTGAGGGGCAGAATCAGGGAGGAAGAAGAGTTGATGGGAATGTGGGAGAATAAAATGAGATTATTATCCAATAGTGTAAATGGCTAGTTAATGGCCTGCTTGGCTGAAGGGCCTGTTTGCCTGTTGTATGACTCCATATTAAGACCTTTGATCCATTGAGTCTATTCTGACCACTTACACTCATCCTCTATTAGTTAATGGTAAGGTGAGGAGGTTACAGGGGTACTGAGTGGTGAGTGGGATTACTCTGTGAGCCAGCATGAGCTAAAAGGGCCTCCTTCTCTGTCTAAGGAAGCATGAGGTATTGCTTCTCTCTCCACGAATGCTGCCTGACCTTCTGAGTGTACTCAGCACGTCCTCTTTTTATTTCGGTGTTCCTGCAACTTCCGCTGGGCTAGTTCCTACCATGGAGTAACCAGGCCTTTGGCCCAACTTATCCATGCTGGCCAAGGTGCCTACCTAAGTGTTTGCCTACATTTGGTCCATATCCCTCTTAACAATTCCCATCTATATACCTGCCCAAGTGCCTTTTAAAATTTGCAAATGCACCCAACCGTAACACTTCCTCTGGCAGTTTGTTCCATATACCCACCATCCTGTAAGGGATTTTAACTTTCCACATATTGACTGGGACTCCCAAAGGACTAGATGGGATAGAGTTTGTTAAATGCGTTCAAGGAAGTTTCCTTTGTGCATACATTAGAAGTCACAATGAGGGAGTGTACCATACATGATCTGCTTAGGGTATGAGACTTTCCATCTAAAGATCATAATGCCATTAGTTTCAAGGTAATTATGGAAACAGATAGGCCTGATCCTTGGGTTTATATTCCAAATTGGAGAAAAGCCAGTTTTGATGGTATCAAAAAGGATCTGGCAAGTATGGACTGGGACAGGCTGTTTCTGGCAAAGGTGTACTTGTTAAGTGGGAGGTCTTCAAAACTGAAAATTTGAGAATACAAAGCTTGCATATGCCAGTTAGAATGAAATGAAGGAAAATTGGGTATAGGGCCTGTGTTTTCAAGAGATATTAAGGCCCTAGTTAATAAAAAAAGGTGCATAGTAGGTATAGGCAGGTTGAAACAAATGACGTACTTGGGTAGTGTAAGAAATGCAAGAGAACATTTAAGAAATAAATCAGGAGGGCTAAGGGAAGGCATGAAGTTGCTCTAGCAGACATGGTGAAGGAGAATTCTAAGAGATTCTACAGATATGTTAAGAGCAAAAGGATTGCAAGGGATGTAATTGGTCCGCTGGAATATCAGAGTGGTATTCGAAATGAGGAGCCAAAAGAGATAGTAGGTGAATTTTTTACATCTGTATTTACTCGGGAGAGAGACACAGAGTTGATAGATGTGAGGCAAAGCAGCAGTAAACTCGTGGACCCTATACAGATTAAAGAGGAGGAGGCATTTGCTACCCTGAGGCAAATCCGAGTGGATTAATCCCCAGGGCCTGACAAGGTGTTCCCTTGGACCTCACAGGAGACAAGTGCAGAAACTGCAGGAGTCGAAGCAAAGTTATTTAAATCATACTTAGTGACAGGTGAGGTACTGGGGGATTGCTGGATAGCCAATGTTGTTCTGCTGTTTCAGAAAGGCTCTGAGAAAAAAACAGGAAATTATAGGCCCATGAGCCTGACATCAGTAGTGGGAAAGTTATTGGAAGATATTCTAAGAGCGCAGATGTATGAGTATTTGGGAAGACAGGGATTGATTAGGGATAATCGGAATTGTTTTGTGAGTGACAGGTACTGTCCAACCAAAATTATAGAGTTTTTCAAGGATGTTAGCAGGAAAGTTGATGAAGGCAAGGCAGTAGATGTTGTCTGCATGGACTTTCGCAAGGCATTCGACAAAGTCCCACATGGGAGGTTAATGAAGAAGGTTCAGTCGTTTGGCACACAAGATGAGGTAGTAAATTAGATTAGACATTGGCTTTGTGGGAGAAGCCAGAGTGTGGTAGTAGAGGGTTGCCTCTCTGACTGGAAGCCACAGGGATTGGTGCTGTGTTTGTCATCTATAGCAAAGATCTGGATGAAAATGTGGTTAACTATATCATCAAATTTTTTGCAGACAAGTGTGAGGACCAAACTGTTTGCACTTTGAGAACCAACCAGGGTATGTCTCACACAGTGAGCAGCAGGGTACTGAGGAGTTGGTAGAAGAAGGAGATCTGGGAATACAGATCCATAATTCATTGAAAATGGTATCACAGCTACACTGGGTTGTAAAGAAAGCTTCTGGTACATTGGCCTTCATATATCAAAGTATTGAGCACTGAATTGGGATGTTATGTTGAAGTTGTATATGACATTGGTGAGACCTAATTTGGAGTATTGTGTGCAGTCACATAGCTACAGGAAAGATGCCTACAAGATTTAAAGAGTACAGAGGAAATTTACAAGGATGTTGCTGGAACTGGAGGACGTGATTTATAAGGAAAGATTGAATAGGTTCAGACTTTATTCCTTTGAATGTAGAATATTGAGGGGAACTTGACAGAGGTATACAAAATTATCAGGAGTACAGATAGGTTAAATACAAACAGACTTTTTCCACTGAGGTTAGGTGAGATCACAACTGGAGGTCATGGGTTGAGGGTGAAAGGTGAAATGTTCAAGGAGAACATGAGGGGAAACTTCTTCACTCAGAGAGTAGTGAGAGTGCGGAATGAGCTGCCAGCGCAAGTGGTGGATGGAATTTTGATATCAACGTTCAAGAGAAGTTCGAGTAGGTACATGGATGGGAGGAGTATTGGCCGGGTGCAGATCAATGGGATTAGGGTTTGACACAGACAGGATGGGCTGTAGGGGCTGTTTTTGTGTTGTCTTTTTTCTGTGACCCTCTGTGTGAAGAAGCTACCCCTCAGGTCCCCTTTGAATCTTTCCCTTCTCACCGTAAATGCTGACCTTCGGGTTCTGGATTCTCCTGTCCTGGGAGAAAAACTGTGACCATCCACCTTATCTGTGATTTTACAAACCTCCGTAGGGTCACACCTCAGCCTCTTTTGCTCCAGGGAAAACAGTCCCAGGCCATCCGGTCTCTCCTCAAGGCCTCCGGTCCCCGGGATATCCTCATGTATCTTTTCTGCACCCTTTCCCGCTTAATGGCTTGGGCCCCTTACGATTTTATACACCTCCTCAACATCCAGGGTGAATTCTCAGAGTAACCTCTCTCAACCTGTGGAAAAGCTACCCTGCCCCCACCCTTCCCACCCAAAACCCCAGCAACACAGACCTGGACGCCTCACAAAGGAAGGACATGATTGCACTGAAGAGAGAGCTGGGGAGAATGACTGAGAGGGACCCTCCAGTGACTGGATAGGCTGGGGGTTGATTTCTCTGGAGCACGGGAGATTGGGGTGGGTTGGGGTCCTCTGTCTTGCGCGTTTTTTTTTTCATTAGTTCCATTGTGTTTCTTTGTATTTACTTTGAATGCCCGTAAGAAAATAAATCCCCGAGTAGTAATATGTAGTTTATGTTCTTTGATACTAAATTTAGTTTGAACCTTGATAGTGAGAGGCTGATTTCGGGCCGATGATAAAAAACCTTTCCCTCCAAGGATAGTAGCGCCTGAAACCAGAGGACACGGAGGAAGGAGCGGGGCGCTTTGGAGGGGCTCTGAGGACGATGTTCTTCCCCCAGATGGGATGGTGGTGGAAGCAGAGGCTCTCATAATGCTTTTAAAAAACATCTAGAATCGCGAGTTCCGATCCAAGGGACTGGAGCAGAAAGACTGACAGGGACAGAGCGGGCCAAAAGGGCCCATTTCCGTATCGTGTAACTCGATGAGAACTTTCTTTTGGGGCAAGATATCGGGAGGTAGTGTCTCTTTAAGAAGCCCATTCCCCTTCCCCCCACCCACCCGATCAGTTTCACTCCCCCCTCCCCACCCTCTTAACATCTATCCACACCACAAAGTAAATGGCAGCGCCGAGCTACGATCTGAGTTGATTATGGAGGAGAAACGGTGTAAGCGGCGATAGTTTTACTTCTGTGCGGGGGGAGAGAGAGAGAGAGAGCGAGAGAGGGTGAGAGAGAGAGAAAGAAAGAGAGAGGGGGCAGCGGCAGCGGGGGAGGAGAGGAGTAGGAGGAAAGGAAAGGTATTTCATTTGTGTCCTGGATAATTTCACCCCGCGGCCGCGACGACCTGGGAACTGAGTGGAATTGACAAGGCCGTGAAAACTGACAAGCAAAATAGAAAGTAAACATTTCAGTTGATCTGCACTCCTCGCTCGCTCTCTCTCCCTCTCTCTCTCTTTCTCTCTCTCTCTCCTCATTTGAGGGAGGGAGAGAGGGCGGAAAAAAAAGAAGGCATAGAGTAAAACTCGCCGCTTGCCCGGATCTGTAGGGGATTTGCCTGAAATTTCTCTCACCCCCCCCCATCCTTTCTCCCTTCTCTCCGTGAGTTCGGGAACACGCTGGACCCCCCTCGGCCAGTTTTCAGCCTGCGAGTCCGGATGGAAGAGCAGAGCCGCTTGATGCAGGCCCGGGCAGCCGGGGCTGGTGGTGGAGGCGGCGGAGGAGCGGGAGGCGGAGGAGGTGGAGGCGGAGGCGGAGGAGGAGGAGGAGGAGGAGGCGGCGGCAGCGGGGTAACGATGTCTGTGCACCCGGCATCGGCGGGCCTACAGCCGCTGACGACCCATCTCCGCGAAAGCCCCACGGATAATGGGGACGGGAGGAAGCAAGACATCGGGGACATACTCCACCAGATCATGACCATCACCGATCAAAGTCTGGACGAAGCACAAGCCAAGTTGGTTCATTTTTTAATCCTTAGTGATTTCCTTGTTTTTTAAACAATGAACATCTTCAAAAATATTGAATTGTGACTTTAAATTTGCAGATTTTGTTTATATTTGTGCGCGCTTGTGTTTAAAAACGCCTCATACGTAGATATATTGTTGAATATTTTACACACGAAAGTGTGCGTTTAGAAGTTTTTATTTGCCTTTTGTGTTGATGTGAATTTCTCCCGTTTAAGGAAACACGCGCTGAATTGTCACAGAATGAAACCTGCCCTCTTCAGTGTTTTATGTGAGATCAAGGAAAAGACGGGTGAGTGCTTCCTCTCTGTGTGGATCTATGTGTGTTGGGGGAGGGTGTAAAATGATCATCTCCCTCCGTCCGTCTCCCTCTTTCACTCACTCATATACACTCACTCACTCAGAAACACACAAAAAGGAAAAAGATTTCTTGCCCGCCATCTTGGCCAGCTCAGACTGCTTTTCCCAGGGTGTGTATGTGTATATGTATGTTGCCTGTCCCTGGGCCCTTCTCAAATCTTTGTGACTTTCTTCTTCTTTTTTCTCTCTCTCTCTCTCTTGCCTCCTCCCGGGAGGGTCACAACGCTGCTTCCGATCACTGATCAGCAGCTTGGACGGCAGAAAGCCAAGCGTTTTCCTGCGTCCTATCCACCATGTGAAACTGATCAGTGCATGTCCCAGGTCCCGTCTCCTTTCTCTGTAGATTTCCCTTTCCAGTTTGTTGTCTTCCCGCCTCTCTGTCTCTCTCTCTCTCCGGGCCTTGGCCATTCCCCCCCCCCCCCACCCTCTCTCTGTCTCTTTCCTCCTTCCTTCGGATCGTTGTTCGGCGTTGCAAGGGTTTATTTGGTTAGTTTCCTCAACACTGCAAATTTCAGCAATTTTGGCAATCTTCCCACCATTCGCAACTGTTTCCATCTCTCTCTCTCTCTCCCCCCCCTTCCCTCCCTCCCTCCCTCTTACACACAGAGACTGAGACACACAGACTCAAGACATACGCACTATGTCACACAGACTGGGCCACACACAAAAACTCTCTCTCACGCACAGATTCACACCACAGACACTGACACACAAACTTTCAGACACACACAAACACATATGTATCCAACACAAACACTTAAGACTTACACACACACACACACACACACACACACACCTGCAGACTCTGGGCTCTCACACACATGTCCACAGCCTCAGACAGACCATCAGAGAGACTCACACTCACACAGACTCCTGGACTCTCACACACTCACACTCTCTCTCTCAGACTCACACACAAGCAGATTCTCACACGCACTTGCTGATTTTTGCACTCACTGACTCTTGCACCCACACAAGGACACACATGTACACACCACACAAAAAGTGCACATGGAGACACATACACACAGGCACGCATGGCTCTCTCAGAGATGCGCACCCACATGTATACAAACACAGGCACTCAGATGCACAGCTATATACAAAGATAGATACATACAGAGTTACACCCAGAGACACAGGCTGTCTTGCCCAGTCACGTGGTCTCGCACACGCAGGCAATGTAACCTTCACCCTGCTGTGCTGCACCAGGGGAACACTCAACACAACTGGTGTTAACCTTGGAGGGTCTGACAAACCGTTTGCTTGCTCTTGAATTTGTTCTATCTGCTGCCTGACCCCAGTGTGTAGCTGTAACATTGGTGTAAAGTCTGTGTGTGGATATGTGTCTGTCTTTGTGGGCAAGGGCTGTGGTGGGGGGATGGATGGGGAGGGAGGGTGGTGTTCAGATTGAATTCGGAGTGCTTGTTAAAATTTTGGTCTCCAAACTCTGGGAGTAAATTTGGTCAGTATGAATTAGTGTGGCAGGTATATCCTGGAATGTTGATTCGTGAGTTTAATCTCCAGCTTTGTAATGGATGAAAAACTCTTTTGCATGATCTGGAAAAATTGTATTTCTATAAATATGTGAAACTTATGCAGTAACTGGATGTTCAGGTGATGATTGTGTGTGTTAACGGTTGCCGTAATTTTTTTTGCCTCTGTGGGCTTGTTCTGATGTCTGCAGCAGTTCCTGACACCTTTGTGTAATTGCACACTCATCTTGCAGACGGCCTTCCCTCTGCACATCCATCCCTCGCACAGGCGCAAAGTCCCTCGCGAGTGACCCCTTTGTGCACAGATCCCTTGTACAGACACCCCCCCCCCCCACCGTGCATGTGGTCACCCTTCTTGTGCAAACGTGCTTGTGCTGAATGCATTACTGAAGATTAGATTTATTTTCTTGCCCTGGGGTGCCCCGGATTGCTCTGGACCCGGACGACATAGTACCCCACCCCTTCCATGCCCCATGCCCTTTGTAATCGGGAAGAGGTGCTGGGGCCAGTTTCCACGCAGAGGATTGCGTGGGTCTGGGGGCTGGACAGCCTTGCTCCGTATAATGGACTTTATTCCCTGGAGCGTCGGAGAATGAGGGGAGATTTGACAGAGGTAAACAAAATAATGGGCCCTCTGCTGTCCCGTCAGGTGGATGGGAATATTCCACACCGGCTGGGAACGACCCCTGGAATGATATTGGCAAGGGAGCCAGAGTAAGGGCCTGTGGATCCTGTGTTGGATAGTGCTGAGGTGGCAGGAGCAGTGATAAGCCAAGGAATCTCCTTTGAAAGTGCTTGTGACAGTCTTACGCAACTGAAGGGAGTGCTTCTGCCAAGAGAGGTGGATAAGTAATTGTTATTGGCCAAAGCTTTGACAAGTGGCAGTTTGATCGCTGTATACTTTGTCTTTAGATTGTTGGTGGTAGCTTTCCTGGGAACTGTGGCTGAATTGTTGTGCTGACCTGCGATTGGGTATTTCCCCCCAGCCCCCGCCTGCCTCCTGGCCGAGCCTGGGGTGCAAGTACCTCTTCTTGCCCTCATGGAGGCTTGGATGATAGGAAGGGGGTCAAAACCGCCCCCCCCATCTCTCTCAGTGCCACTGTGAAAGAGCAAGAGGTGGCCTATGCCTCACGATCTGCCATCGCCATCCCCAACTGCCCTTGAGACAGTGGGGGAGGAGGCGCCTTCTTGAGCCGATGCAGTCCTTCCGGGGAAGGAGATCCGGGACTTAGATGCAACGAGGCCGATGCACTGGGGTCGGTCACTCTGGGTGTACAGTGTGCACCTTAGGATCAGCGCTCACTGGGAGTAATTACTACGAGCGCACAGTGTGCACTGGTCACCAGAGCCTGTAGCTCTTAATATATATGTGATGTGAACTGCACTGGGTTCAGGGGTTTTGGTGGAGAACGTGCGTTGAATCTCTGGTTGTATACTGTGTGCCAAGATCAGTTGCTGGGGATTTACAGTGTGCACTGGATCACGCTGGGAACTGCAGTGCGTGGTTCACACTAGATCACTCTGGGTCCACACTGTACTGTGAGACCCCCCCCCCCCCCCCATGGTGCACATTGGATGTCTCTATGTCCTTGCTGAATGGTGTGGAGTTCACTCTGGAGTCCTCATAGCACGAGGGTGCAGGGGATCACTGATGCATTGAGCTGGGTGTATTATGTGCTGGATCATTAGGATACCCCTGCACCGGGTGCGCTGGGTTTCTCTAGGATCGTTTGTCCTGTGTCATCTGAATGGGATCACTCTGGGGAATTTCATTGCAATGTGCACTGGATCACTCTGGGACCTTCCTTGTATGGAGTACTGGATGACTCTGGAACCATTCTCTCGTGTACACCGGGCCATTGTATCAGTTACTTTGGGGGTGCAGCATGACACTGCACTGTATGTCTCTGGGATCTGTGGGTTGCTCTGAGATCACTGTACAGTGCACACTGGTTCACTGTATTGCTTGAAACTCACTGGATAATACAAACTGCTGTCACTTCCCACTTGGACCTTCCGCTGTCACTGGAAGGTCTGCAGCAAGGTGACGGTGGGGGGGTTCCCATCTGTCGGTGAGACAAGGGTGGAGCAGGGAGCAGCTGCAGCAGCAGGTTCCAGGACGGGGTGAAGTTCTGGGAATGTGTTCTTCCTTCAACATCCAGCCCCCCCTACCCCCTTGGCGTTAATGCTGAGCTGCTGGCATTCAGTGGAGGTGGGAGGGGAGACTCCAACCCGGGCTTGTCCTTCGACCCTTCGGTGTCTCCCAGACAACACTCGACTTGGCAAGGGCAACTCCCTCAACAATAGGCAGGGAGTGGATTCAGGCAGAATATATTGGTAAACAGACAAGGGTTCTGCCAAGAAATCTGACTCTTGGATTTGGGCCCATGCCCAGCTCTTGGCTCCGCCGCAGGCCACAGTGTGGAACTATCTGCCTCCACACCCCACCCCCACGCCATCACAACCCGCTCCACGTCCCCTCAGACAACTGAAACTGACCACAGGTATATATGGGGTGAGGCTGCTTGAGTCTATTGGGTTTTTCTCGTGCGGTAGGGGGCCTCCAATCTCGGGATGGGGGTGAGGAGCAGGAGTTGTCCCAAACAAACTTCTCAGAGATTCACTGCAGGGAAAGAGGCCTTTTGCTCCACTAATTCTGTGTCAACCTATTTACAATTATCACTTTTATTTCCTCCACATCCCCGTTGACCTCTCCCTCAGATTCTACCCCTTGCTCACACATTGCGGACAATTCACTGGCCGGCTTGCACAACACTGGCACCTGAGAAGTATCCGGAGTACCGGGGGGTGGGAGGGAAACCCACGTGATCACAGGGAGAAACTCCATGTTTTCTCTCTCTGTCTTACCGACGGGATGGTCGACAGAAAGTTTCAACACCTTGCTTGAATGTTGCCTTTGAGGAGAGTTCTGAGGATTTTACACCTCAAGGAAATGCCTCGCCTCCGTCTGAAATGGATGCCCATCTCTGTCGAATCAACGGCTTCCCAGTTCTGCATGCTCTTACCAACCCTCTGCAGCTCTCCCCCCAGTAGAACTACAAACTCATTGGAGGAAAATCACCTCCTCCTGTGATGTTGACGTGTTGATCCTCTGAAGATATCTGACAGAGTCCCACTTCCTCTAGTGGGACAGCCTAGAACTAGGGGTGGGGGATTGGGCCGAAAGATGTACTTTCATTAAAGAGTTAGCACAACATTGTGGGCCGAAGGGCATGTTCCTGTACTGTACTATTCTGTGTTCCATGTCTCGAGTGAAGAGGTATCTTGTGATGATTACAGCCACGGAGGCCATTCAACAAAAGGTGTCCATTTAGAAAGCAGCTGAGGAGATGTTTTGTCTTCACCGAGGGTGGTGTATCTTTGGAACTCCTTCCTTAGAGGGTGGTAAAGGCAAAGTTGTTGAACGTTTTTAGATTGGAGCTGGGTGTCTGGTTAGTAAGCAAGAGACTGAGAGGTGACTGAGGGAACAGGGTTACAGTGAGACTATCCAATGACTTGTAGAATGGCGTAGCAGATGAGAGAGACTGAGTGGCCTTTTGCTCCTAATTTGCATGTATACAAGATGCCCCTTCAGTGTACACCCAGAGCAGTGCAGTACAGGGACAAGACCTTCGGTGCACAAGGTGTGCTTAACTAATTCAGCTAATGATACCTAATCCCTTCTCTCTGCACGTTCTATATCTCTCCATTTTCTGCATATTCATGTGTCTATTTTAGAGCCTCTCAAAGGCTTCTATTGTATCTGCCTCCACTGTCACCCACGGCTGTTTTAAAAAAAAAATTCTGCGCACATCTCTTTTAAACTTTGCCCCTCTCAACTAAAACACATTTCCTCTAGTATGAGACATTTCAGCAATATGAAAAATATTCCTGTTCTCTGTCCTATCTGTGCCTCTCACAATTTTATAAAATTCTGTCAGGATTCCCCTCAGCTTCTGATGCTCCAGAGAAAACAACCCAAGTTTGTCCCACTTCTCCTCGTAGCACGTGTCCTCCAATCCGGGCAGCACCTGCTGAACCTCTTGAATTGACTTTATTTCTTACATCCTTCATATACATGAGGAGTAAAAATCTTCACGTTGCATCTAAATGTGCAATGTTCAATTTATGGTAATGTATAATAAATCGTATGTTCAACAGGACAGTCAATATAACATGGAAATACAATTGTATCAGCATAATGGCCTGGTGGAAGAAGCCGTTCCGGGGCCTTTTGGTCCTCCTCAGAGCCTCCACATCCTTGCTGTAATGGGGTGATGAGAATTGAATGCAGTGCTGCAGATTAAAGTTCAAAGTAAATTTATTATTGAAGTACGTGTATGTTACCGTATACAACCTTGGGATTCATTTTCTTGTGGGCATACTCAATAAATCCATAATAGACTAATAACCATAATAGAATCAATGGAAGACCCCACCAACTTGGGAGGTCAACCAGTGTGCAAGTGCAAAGAGAAAGAAATAAGAATAAATAAGTAAGCAATCAATACTGAGAACATGAGATGAAGAGCCTTTCCTGAGATGCTCCAGTTTCTTCCCACATCCCAAAAACACGCGGGTCGATGGGTGAGTTGGCTACAGGAAATTGTCTCTCATGTGTGGATGAAAGATTGTATTTGGGGGCAGTTAGTGGGGATGTAGATGAAAGAATTTGGACATGCCTGGAGGAACAGATAGACCAATGGGTCTACAAACCTGGGAGCTGGCATGGAACCAATGGCCCAAACAGCCTCCTGTGTCTTTCAGTTCACTCTCCCCAGCGACCTGCCTCACACCTCACTCTGGCTCCGAAGTGCAGGCGGTTGAGACACTTGCCAATGTATCAGGAGGGACAGTGAATCGGTGTGTCAGGTGACAGGCCTGATGCATTGACTCTATTCCCTTTTCCTCAGGTGCCGCCCGGCCTGCTGGGCATTCACTGCTCTCCGGTTTTCCATCTGGATTTCCAGCACCAGCCGTATGTCTGCCCTGCGTGAGGTTTGTGAGTCTGGCAGTGTCTGCCTTCTCTCTGTGTGGTGCAGACACAGGGCCCTTCAACGAGGCTCTGGTCACTTTTATGGCTTGGGATCTGTCGGGGGGTGTGGGGAGTACTGATGGCACGTGTGAAGGGGGATGCGCTGACTGGAAGCAGAGAGCTTGGGTCACTTCGGTGTGCATCGGGGCAAGGGCACAACTTAGCAGGTTTGCAGAACTGGTGTTGGTGTGATCTGTTGGGATTGTTGGGAAGGGAGGGTGTTGGTGTGATCATTTGGGGTGGTGGGGCTGGCTACAATCCATCAGGATTGTGTGACTGGCCGATCACGGGGATGATCGCCATCCAGTGAAAACCAGCACAATAATTCAGAGATGAGGAGAGGGTAGGAGGAATTGTGATCCATTTGGCACAGTTGGGATGTCTGCTATCAGATTCTGGTTCAGACCTTGCGTTAACAACAAACATGATGAGCTGGAGAAATCCACAAGTGCCCTCACATATTCCAGTGCCGACATAGCGTGTCCTCCATATTCCACGGAACGAAACAAACAGTAAAAACAAAACAAGGCACTAACAGAATAACAAGCCCCTTTCTCACCCTACCACCACCCACCCACTCGCTCGCATGTGTTGTGAAATTTGTTGGGGATAGTGGGAAGCCTTGTGAACCACTGGGATTGCAGGGGAGGGGTGGGATTGTCTGTGGCCCATAGGAATGGGCGAGAATTACGATCCATTTGGCAGAGATGGAATGGCCACAATCTACTGGGATTGTGTGGGTGTCGGGAAGAGTTGCGATCGACTGAGATTGTAAGGAAGCATCAATGTCCTGCGGTGGTTTTCTCTTGAAGCAGTGAGGGAGGTGGTTCAATAATTACACCTCGTGTATCCTTTTAATAAATGAGACTCCATTAAAGTAGAGATTTTCGATACATTTGATCTTTCATTCATTCTATAAATGGGCTGAGAGCGCACTTTATAACTCTCATTAAAATGACCGATGTCTTCATAAGATGTTATGGGTCTCCTTTATTCCCCTTCTGCCTCCATTAAAGCTGGTTTGCCTGTGTGCGCTCCTGACATCTTAAAGGGGATGTGATCACCCTGTCTGTAGTCTGAGGGCACACACAGTGTCTGTGAGCCCTGCTGCAGTCTCACCTCGAAGGTTGATGGGAAAGACTTCGAAGGAGTATTTTACGATGGGATTTTTATCCAGTGTCCTTGTCTTTTAATAGGATGAATTATCCTTCCCTCGAAGGGTGGAAGTTACTTAAATTTCTTCCTCTTGTGGCTGTTTTGCAGACAATGTTGATGTAAGCCACTCTCTGATTATGTGGGCTACCGTTGCAGGCATACCTGGTCCTTTGCCACATCTAATGTTTCCTCTGAGGTGTGTGCGCGCACACGTCTTTTGCTACTAGCGCACAAAGGAATTTAAACTGCGCACAAAAGTTTGTCGCCCTCTACCTCTGACACGTTAAATATATTTCACGATCGTACACAATCACATTTCCTTTTCTGGTTTCTGATGGGTGTGGTGTTGACAATGTGGCATTTGTGATGATTTGTCGATTTATAGAACTGGAACTTGTACTGTTTTTATTGAAGAATTTATTGATTCACTGTGTTGAATTCCAAAGAAACAAAGGGGTGAAGCGCAAAAGAACTATTTATTTAAAGCGGAATGGCTTAGGGAAGCAGTAGAAACTGCTACACCGAAAGCTCATGAGGTCAGGAACGTGCAGCTAGGAGAAATGTTTATGTACAGTACAGAAACTGGTGTTACCTGTGTGTATTGTCACGATGCAAAAGTTGTTGGAGAATTTGAAGGTGGGAAGAAGAGAAGTGATATTTGGAAATAGGACTTTTTAAAGCATCATTTAACTAGCAAATCACATTTGGACATTGTGCAAAAGCTCCACTGAGAAAATTCTTCATTACCTGCTGCAGGCCTGCTACGTGCGCTTTGTGAGAGTGCAGCTGAATGAGAGTGAAAATGATCGAACCCAGAGGTGATCGAAGTTCTCATTGACAGTGTTTTGCTAGCTGTTAAAATGAAAACCACTTTGATTTTCTGCACACTGGTCATTCCAAAATAGAGGAAACATTGGTCACCTCCCCCAAGGTAATTCCTGGCTCTAGTTCAGAGGGGTGGGGGGCATTAGGGGAAGGAGATATCCAGGGGCTATGGAGATGGCATATATGCTGTATGATTAACTCATCGTGGTATGGAGACATGGCGTTCTGTCTTGGCCCTGCTCACCCAATCTGGAACATGGCATCCTTTTATCTACTGAGGGAGTTTTCTGCCATCGACCTGGTAGCAGTGTACATTCCATTTCAGGCCAATGTCAGACAGGCACTAGGGAAGCTAAGCATTGTGTTCAGCACGCATGAAAGAGCGCAGCCTATCTTTCTAGTGCATTTCAACCCCGCCAGCTTGATATAACCACCACCAACATATCACCTGTGGAACCAGAGGAGCCAACACACTTGACCACTTTTGTACCACCATCAAAAAAGCTTACTGTGCCATCCCACACCCACACTTCGGAAAGTCTAATCACCTGGCTGTACTTTTCTCCCAGAGCATGGTCAGAGATTAAAGGTCACAGCTCCAGTGGTGAAGGCCAAGGAGGGTCAAGAGAAGCAGATGAGCGTTTACAGGACTACTTTGAGTTGGTAGACTGGACAGTATTCAGGGATTCATCTTCAAGTCTGAATGATTAGTCACATTTGACTTCATCAAAGTGTGGATGAGTTGAGAATGTACCAGAAAGTCTTGGATGAACCGGGAGATCCATAGTCTTCTGAGGGCTAGACCTATGGCAAGCTATTTTAAGAGCAAAATTCCAACTGAGGTCAGAGACGGAATCGGATGCTCTGGCAGTGTTTGTAGGCCATTCTTGTCTAACATCATGAAGAGCTGTGATGCTTCACTCCCAGATGAGCATTTTATGCATGCCTTCAAAGGTAGTAAAAAAACTACATCTGTGTAAATCCCTGCGGCATCCAGTGACCCTGTGATCTCTGTCTCGGAGGCTGACGTCAGAACATCTTTCAAGAGAGTCAGAGGTCAGGAGGACAAAACGTCAGGCCCTGATGGTCTACTTGGTAGACCTGTGCCAACCAGCAGGTGGGAGTGTTCAAGGACATCTTCAGTATCTCTCTGCTGCAGTTGGAAGTTCCCACCTACTTCAAAAGGCCGACAATCATACCAGAGCACAGTGGCACTTGCACCTACTGAGATGAAATGCTTTGAGAAGTTGGTCATAGTTAGAATCAATAGAGATTCAGCATCCAGTGCCTAATCGGGGACCTAGACCCACTGCAATTTGCCTATCACCACAATAGGCCTACAGTGGATGCAATCTCACTTGATCTCCACTCAGCTTTGAATTACCTGGACAAGGGTAATACCCATGTCAGTCTGCTGTTTATTGATTGTAGCTCAGCGTTGAACACAATCATACCCTCAGTTCTAATCAACAAGCTCCAAAACTTGGACCTCTGTCCTCCCTCTGCAACTGGATCCTTGATTTCCTCACCGGGTGACCACAATCTGTGTGGATCAGAAATAACATTTGGCCGACCATCAACACTGGAACACCTCATGGATTTGTGCTTAGACCACAACTCGACTCTCTCTGCCTGCATGATTGTGTGGCTAGACAGCTCAAAGGGCATCTCTAAATTTGCAGATGACACAACTATTGTTGGCAGAGCATACAGGAGCGAGATCGATCAGCTGGTTGAGTGGGGTCGCATCAACGACCTTGCACTTAACATCAGTAAGACTGAGGAATTCATTGTGAACTTCAGTCAAGGGCACACCTACCAGTCCTCATTGAGAAACCAGCAGTGGATAGGGTGAGCAGCTCCAAGTTCATGGGTGTTGTCATCCCTGAAGATCAATCCTGGGTCATACAGTTAATTTCATTAGGAGCTTTGAGGAGAATTGGTATGTCACCAAAGATACTTGAAAATTTCTGCAGGTGTGCCTTGGAGAGCATTCTAACTGGTTGCATCACTGTCTGATAGAGTGAGGCCACAGCCCAGGATGAAAAAAAGCTGGAAAAGTTGTAAACTCATGTGCACGAGCCTCCCTAGCATGAGGTCACCTTCAAAAGGCAATGCCTGAAGAAGGCAGTATCCATCACGAAGGACCCACTTCACCCAGGACATGCCATCTTCTTATTGGAGAGTGAAGACCTTTTCAGGAACAGCTTCTTCCACTCCATCAGATGTCTGAATGGACAATGAACCCGTGAACACTACCTCACTATTTTTTCCTCTCTTTTTGCACTACTTTTTAATTTGTATATAAAAGTAATTTATAGTTTTTGTTATTGCAATGTACTGCTACCGCAGAACAACATAATTCACAACATATTCCAGTTGCATTGATTCTGATTGCTGCACAGTGGGCCTGTCTTCACCCACCCTTCGGGGCTGTCTGCGCAGAGTTTGCATATTCTCCCCGTGTAATCACATTTTGAAAACATGCAGTGCTGTGGCAGAATGGCTGCAAACTGCCGAGCTCATTCCCCAGAGTGTAGGTGAGGGGTACAACCTGGGGCTGGAAGTGGAGTTGGTAGGACATCCCTATGAAACAGAGTTGAGGAGGAATTTCTTTGGCCAGAGGGTGGTGAATTTGAGGAATTATTTGCCACAGACCATCAAATCATTGGGTGTATTTAAAGCAGAGTTTGATAGGTTTTTGATTAGTAAGAGCATCAGTGTTACAGGGAGAAGGCAAGAGAATGTGGTTTGGTGGGGGGGGGGGGGGTGGCGGAGGTGATTACGTCAGTCCTGGAATGGCAGAGCAGACTCTGGGCTGGTTTGCCTAATTCTTCTCCTATGTCTTCTGGGCTTATGGAGTGTGGGGAGAATAAAACTGATAAAGCAGCACAAACCCAGGTTCAATCCTAACCTCTGATGCTGCCTTCCCCTAGGCGCTCTGATCTCCTTGTGCATCCCAAAGATGTGGGTGTAGTCCCTTGCTGGTCCCCCCTTCACTATCCAAGAAATCCCTTCATTCCCTCCAGGAACAGCTTCTTCTGCTCTGCCATCCCACTTCTGAATGGACATAGACCCCATGAACACTATACCTCAATACTTTTTCATTTTAGCACTATTACTTTAATTTAAATATTATATATATTAATTAGACTGTAATTTGCAATTTTTCTCTATTATTACTGCCATGGAGTGGTGAATCTATGGAATTTGTTGCCACAGGCAGCTGTGGAAACCAGGTCATTGGGTATACTTGAGGCAGAGATAGATAGATTCTGGATTAGTCAGGGCATGAAGGGATTCAGGGAGAAGACAGGAGATTGGGACTGATGGGGAAAATGGATCAGCCATGATGAAATGGCAGAGCATACTCGATGGGCCAAATGGCCTCATTTGCTCCCTTACCTTGTGGTCTTCTGGTTTATTGTGTATTGCATTATACTGTTGCCCTGTAAAGACAACAAATTTCACAACATATGCTGGGGATATTAAATCTGATTCTGATTTCTGTAATCTGACAGAATCCAGTACTTTAGCAAACACCCTCCCCTTCGTCCCAGGTGCATTTTCTTTCTCTCTTTGACCTGATTTTTTTTTTTCTGCTCGCTATTTTGTTTTCCTTTTAAGCTGATTTTGCATAACTTTTTTTTGAAGCCTGTAAATTAACAAGCCATGCATGGTCTCTCAGCTCTGCCAGTGACCCACTGGAGAGTGGGGGCTGGCGTGTAATATGAATCATATTATGTCCCACCTCAGCAAACTAAGCCACCTCCCCCACTTCCCGGAGTATTTCCCTTCCACATCACCAATTCACCCCGTGGTCCATCCGGAAGGCTCATTATAGGGGACAACACCATCCCCAGGCCCTGCTTCCCACCCTAGGAGGAGGTATAGAGTGGGAGGCAAATCTCACACAGTGGTGGGAGGAGTTATTTCTGCAGCTTCAGGCTGGATCCCTGAGACCAAAGACTCCTGGTGATGAAAAAAAATTAAATTTCGGTAGGTGCCGAGGAGTAAACCCATTGACCCATCGTTGTGTTTTGGGGATACAAGAGACGAAACGGGAAGAAAGATAGAGAAAGAGAGTAGAGAAGGAGGACGGAGAAAGGGAAAGAGATTGATATAGCGTTAGGAGAGAAAGGGGGATACTGAGGAAGAGAGGTAAGTGGAGAGGCAGGGATACAGGTGAGGGAGAGAGAAAACGAGAAAGATATGAAGTGAGGGAGAGAAAGGGAGGAGGAAAGAGTAGGGTAAAGGGGTGCCTAATTACACTAATTCTTTATGCCTGCCCCTGGTCCATAACCTTCCATTCTCTGCATATTATTCCTCTGCTTATCCCTCAAAAGATAGACACGGGATTCTGGAAATGCTGGATATCTTGAGCACCACACACAAAATGCTGAAGGAACTCAGCAGGCCAGGCAGCATCTATGAAAAAGAGTAAAGAGGTGACATTTCGGGCCTAGATCCTCTCAACAGCTGAAAAGTCAACTGTTGACTCTTTTCCATAGACGCTACCTGGCCTGCTGAGTTCCTGTGTCATTTTGTGAGTGTTGCCTGGATTTCCAGCATCTGCAGATTTTCTGTTGTTTGTGGAGGAACTCAGCAGGTCAGGTAGCATCGAGAGCAGGGAATAAACAGTCCTGATGAATGGTCTCGGCCTGCAACCTGGACTCTGTACTCCTCTCCATAAATGCCACCTGACCTTCTGAATTCATCCTGTGTTTTCTGTGTCCGTCTGCGTTAAAACATCTCTATTGTGTTTGCCTCCTTCACCCCGGCAGCACATTCCAGGCACCCACCAATCTGAATAAAAGAAGATTGCCCCGTGCATCCCTTTTGAACATTCTCCCTCTCACCTTAATGCTTCTCGATTCCAAGAAGTACGCAGCACAGTAGTGTAGCAGTTAGCGCAATGCTTTACAACGCCAGCGACTGGGGTTCAATTCCTGCCACCGTCTGTAAAGAGTTTGCAACTTTTCCCCATGACTGCGTGGGTTTCCTTCAGTGCTCTGGTTTCCTCCCACATTCCAAAGACAAACAGATAAGGTTAGAAAGTTGTGGGCATGCCACGTTGGCGACAAGAGCATGGCGATATCTAAGAGTACATCCTTGGACTACGTTGGCTTTGATACAAACGACGCATTTCACTTTATTTTTTGATGTACATGTTACAAATAAAGCTAATCTTTAACCTC
The DNA here is from genome assembly GCF_030028105.1 of Mobula birostris. Taxonomy (NCBI): domain Eukaryota; kingdom Metazoa; phylum Chordata; class Chondrichthyes; order Myliobatiformes; family Myliobatidae; genus Mobula; species Mobula birostris. The sequence continues at coordinate 189,225,021 of NC_092374.1, forward strand.
TTTAGTTATGTAGATCTAGCTTCTTTCACCACTGGTGACAGGACAAACCTTCCATCCCAGAAACCAGGCCAGTGAATCTCTTTTGGAACAGACTCCAGTGCTGTTATATCCTTTCATAACTGAGGGCACCAGAGCAATGCAGAATGCTCCAGGTGTGTCCTCACCACTGCACTAGGGACAGGTGATGCTGGGAAGTTCCAGTCTGAATCGCTTTCCTCTGGGGACATGGTAGACCCAATTGTCCTTCAGGGAGGAGAGTTGGGAAGGAGGAGGCGGGTATTTCAGTGATATTCCAGAGGGGCATGTTCTTCCCAGGATGCTGAAAAACAGGTTAGCCTTTCTCTGAAATGGCTGCTGGAGGCAATCAGAGGTCTGATGACAGAAACTGGGCCATCCCGTTTCTCGGTGGAAAGACTGGTTTTTACTACTTGGTCTTGCTGTTTCCAAGTGCAGGATTCTCACATCAGACCCATTCGAGACATTCAGGAGGCACTGAGACAGACATTTAATTCTAAGGGTAACACAGCACAGGAACAGGCCCTTTGCCCACAATGTTGTGCCAGTCTAATTAAATTAGAAATCAATTGGAGAACCTAATTAATCCCTTTGCCTCCACAATGTCCATACCATTCTATTTTCCTCACATTCGTGTGCCTATTTAAATGTCTCTTAAAAGACTCTAATGTATTCTTCCTCTACAGGCAGTGTATTCAAGGCATCCACCACTCAGAGTTTTAAAAAATAACTTGCCCTTCATGTTTCCTTTGAAATTACCCCCTTTCACCTTAAATGCATGCCCTGTGGCATTAGACCTTTCAACCTTGGTAAAAAGATACTGTTTGTCCACTGTATCTAGACCTCTCATAATCTTACAACCCCCCCCCCATCAGATCTCCTGTCACCCTCTGCCACTCCACAGAAAACAATCCACATTTGTCCAACCTCTCGTTATAGCCCTAATCCAGGCAGCATCCTGGTAAATCTCCTCTGCACCATCTCCAAAGTCTCGGCATCCTTCCTACAATGGGGTGACCAGAACTGCATGCAATATTCCAGATATGGCCTAATTAGAGTTTTATAAAGTTGCAGCGTAACTTCCTCACTTTGGAATTCAGTGCCTCGACAATTAAGGGCAAGCAACCAGCCTATTAATCCGTGTGGCCACTTTCAAGGAGCTATGAAATGGGATTAGTGTAGATGAGTAAAAGGAGTAGCAGGGACATGATGGGCTGAAGGGTCTGTATCTATGACTTGGAAGGAGAATACACACACAGGGGCTGCTGAGTCCATCACACTGGAACAGGTTCTCCAGTTCCCAGCTGCTTTCTTACCTCTGTGCCTGACATGGGTGGGGTGCAGAAGAACCGGAGGAATAGAGCACAGGACTGTGCCCTGCCTTGCTCCTGATCCTTTAGTGCCACATTCTTCCACTTCGAGGAAGATCCTGAGACTGCTTTGAGGGAGTGGAGGGTTCCAAGGTGTTCTTGTGGGTCAAACCTGGAGTTTCACTGTCCAACACTCGCTTTTGGGAGTGGGAATTGGATGTGAAATTTGATGTTGCTCGCTGCCTGGTAAACTTCTCAGAGCAGCAGGGAGCATATTCCATTCATTTGATCGGGACCTGAGCATTGATACCGTTGCCAGCCATCCCCAGCTGACACTTGGGGGTGGGGGTTCGAGCTGCCTTGTGAGCCACTGTGTTCCTTTCAGTGCAGGTACTCTCACCGTGGTATCAGGGGGTGTTCCAGGATTGGGACCCTGTGATGGTGAAGGACTGGCAATAAATTTACCAGTCAGGCTGGTATGGAGGGGAACTACAAAATCAGAATTGGGTTTATTATCAGAGAAATGCATTCAGTGGCTACTGAGTGTATGTTCATGGTCTTCTGCTGTTGTAGCCTATCTACTTCAAGTTCAAGGTGTGCATTCAGAGATGTTCTTCTGCACTGTAGTAACATCCGATTATGCAAGTTACTGTTGCATTCCTATCAGCTTGAACCAGTCTAGCCATTCTATTCTGATCTTTCTCATTAACAAGGTGTTTATGCCCACAGATCTACCACGCCCTGGATGATTTTAATTTTTCACACCATTTTCTGTAAAGTCTAGAGAATGTTGGGTGTGAAAATCCCAGGAGATCAGCAGTTTCTGTGATACTCAAACCTGCCCATCTGGCACTAACAGTCATTCCATGGTCAAAGTCACTTCGATCACATTTCTTCCTCATTCTGATGCTTGGTCTGAACAATAGCTGAACCTCTTAGCCATGTCTGCATGCTTTTATGCATTGAAGTTGCTGCCATGTGATTGGCTGATTAGATATTTGCATTAATGAGCAGGTGTACCTAATTAAGTGACCATTGAGTGTAGGCCTTTAAATTTATTTTGCAGCAGCAGTACAGTGCAAGACATAAAAATCACTATAAATTACAATAAAAATAGTATAAAAGATGAATAGTGAGGTAGTATTCATGGGTTTATGGACTATTCAGAAATCTAATGGCAGAGGGAAGAAGCAATTACTAAAATATTGAGTGTAGGTCTTCAGGCTCCAACATCTCCTCCCTGATGGTAGTAATGAGAAGAGGGCACGTCCCAGGAGGTGAGGGTCCTTAATGAAGGGTGCCATCTTCCTGAGGCGCCGCATTTTGAAGATGTTCTCAATGGTGAGGAGGGTCGTGGCTGTGATAGAGTTGGCTGAGTCTAAAGCTCGGCAGTCTCTTGGGACTTTGGGCATTGGATCATCCATAAGCAGGGAAGGTGGTGCTCCTGTGTCTTCTGCCCTTGGTCGTCTTGGCACTGGAGGTGGCAGGTTTGCGAGATGCTGACGGAGTAGCCCGTCAGAGTGACTGCGTTCCATTCTGCAGTCTCTGCGTGCTGGTCGTGGAAGAAGGGAATGTCAAACGTAGAAGTTTGGTCACCGATCAAGGGGACTGTTTTGTTCTGGATGGTGTTGAGAGTTGGTGGACACAGGCCGGTATAGAGTGTCCTTTCAGATTACTGACCTATACGTTGTCGATGGTGGAAAGGCTCAAGGGGTTCAGGAGGGGTGTCCCTCTCCATAGGATACACCACCTCTGACCTGCACCTTTAATAATGGTACTTGAGTGGCTGATCTACTTGAGTCTCTGGTGCTAGTGGGCAGTGACCCTGAATCCTCTGTAAACAACAGGAATTCTGCAGATGCTGGAAATTCAAGCAACACACATCAAAGTTGCTGGTGAACGCAGTAGGCCAGGCAGCATCTCTAGGAAGAGGTGCAGTCGACGTTTCAGGCCGAGACCCTTCGTCAGGACTTTTTTAAGGTTGGAATGGGGACAAGGTGCGGTGAAGTCGAGACGGTTGATGTCCCATCAGCAATCAGCGATAAAGAGATCCAGAGCAGGCAGAAGACCAGAGCGGGGTGTCCATGAAGAAGAGGAGGGTTGAAGACGGGAGAAGGGGTCATCGGTGGGAGTGGAAGAGTTTTTTAAGGTTGGAATGGGGACAAGGTGCGGTGAAGTCGAGACGGTCGATGTCCCGTCGGCAATTAGCGATAAAGAGATCCAGAGCATTTTTAAGGTTGAATCCTCTGTGGTGTGAGACCATTTGGCGCATCGAGCCTATACTGCCTCACAGAGGACTACAATTCTCCACTGATCTTACTTGTAAGGTATTCGCCTCACATTCTGATGACCAAGGGCAATTTACTGCGGCCAATTAGGTCCATCAGCTCGCGTGTCTGTGGGAGGCAGGAGGAAAAGGAGTATCCAGGGGCAACCCATGTGGTGACCGGCAGATGTGCAAACTCTGCACCAGACAGCAGCGGAGGTTGGTATCGAATCTGGCCCTCCAGGGCCATGAGACAGCATCCCTACCCGCCATTTCCTATCAGAGCCTGGTGAGGTCTTGTTGCTTTCTGATTTGTTACCATCTCCCCACCATCAGCCTCACACTCACCCTGAGTTTGTTTGGGAGCCAAATTGAATTTTTTTGAAGATTTTAATTGAATTAAGTCCTGAAGCTACTTTGCTTCATTTGGAAGTGGGAGGTTACGGGATCCTGGGAGTGACTGTGCATTGCCAAGTACCATTCCCCAAGGAGCCAGCTGGTGGCTGTGGGGAATGGGTATGATCGATGTCTCCCTGCCTGCACTTCTGTCTGCGATGGATGTGCTGCTCGGATCAGGTCAAACTCCGGTTTGTTCTGCTAATGTTTCCCTGGGGGCGGATGTGCGATTGGCTGTGCCTTCCCCACAGGACAGAATGCATTTTTCTTACATCCACAAAGCCATCCCGCTGGAGAACCTGGGACATGGTCCACTGGGACAGACCGTGAGCTTATCCCAGTGTTCAGCTGCTGCTGCAGAGAGGGGAAGGGGTGTGGGTGCCATTGTACATGGACTGCCAGGGGAAGGGGGCAGTGTGTAATAAAGATGAGATGCACTTGGCTGTACTTAGTGAAGGTTGGGGAAGGGGTGCAGAGAGGTGCAGTGTAAAATGGGGAGGGTCCCCAGTTGGAAAGCCTCGTGCCCTTTGACTTGTGGAGCAGCCAGTCAGAATTTCCTTCCTGTGTCAGATTGGTGCCCTTCTCTAGCTTTGGGATGGACCTTGATTTGGGATGTGGTTGGACCCTTTGATTAGAGAAGGACATCTTGGGATATTTGGTCATCCAGGCGGTCTCTTTCTCAGAGGCAGGACGGATTGGAGGTCAGGAGCACGATGGGATACTCGGCACCTCCTGGGTCATTGTGGCCACAACAGCTCTGGAGGGGGCTCGGCACCAACCAGGATGAAGCAAGCAGCCCACCCCACTGGCTTCCCCTCTCCCACCCTGAACACGCTCTCCCTTTTCTACTGGGTCATAGAGGCTGAAGTGTGCAACGTCTACAAACTGGACCAGTTTTTCCTGACTGGGAAATTTACTGTTGTTCCTTCACTGGGTCCAAACCCTGGAACAAATCCTCCACCAATAGCACCATAGGAGCTCCTTCAGAAGGTCTGCAGTGGCTCAAGGAGGCAATAATAAATGCTGGCTTTGTGGGGGATACCCACAAGGCAAAATATATTGATGGCTAGCTGCAATAAATAGCATTGAGGGGTTAATGTTGTTCCAGAGGTAACTCTTATCTTCTCTTTGTGCTGATGTTACGGGATCTTTGCAGCCCTTTCACTCCCTCATTCTCCCTCCCCCATCCTGCCATCTCTTACCCACTTTCTGTCCTCATCTCTCCCCTACCCCTGTCTCTCCATGCCATTTTCTCACTGTTTATTCTCTGACCCCCTTCTACACTCTTTCACTCTCCTGCAATCTCCCCCCACCGATGCCTGGTGTTAAAGAATGTACAACATGTAACAGTACAGGCCTACAGGCTCTTTGGCCTATGATGACGTGCCGACACTATAACCTGTTTAAAGGTCAGTCTATCCCTTCCCTCCACATAACCCTCAGTTTGTCTTTCATCCGCGTGCATATCTAAGAATCTCTTAAATGTCCCTCATGTATCTGCTTCCATCCCCACCCCTGGCAGCATGTTCCCTGCACCCATTACTATGTTAAAAAGAAACAAACAAACTTGCCTCTGGTTAAACTATCTTTAACCACATTCTGCTCTGTCCTGCTTCCCTCCTGACCTTGCATCCCCACATGAGGTGGTCCTGGCCCCACAGGGACGGTTGAACTCCACCCCCAGCGTCATCCCCTGTGGTCCTTGCTCTACCTTTAACCTCTGCCCAGACCACACCAGCAGTCACATCCAGAGAAACGTGGCCTTCCTCTGCCCAAAGTGCGTCCTGGGGGAGTAACCCACACCGTATCCAGTCAAGCAACATCAGGGCTGCTGAGCAGTAACTCGGGGAACAGAACAGATGTAATGAACATCTGAAGGAAGAGAGGAGGAGGCAGGTGGAGGGAGAAAGGAAGTGGGGAAAATGCCCCCAGCTGATGACTATATTGAGGCTGGGGTAGAGGCATTGTCGGGAGCACTGAAGTGTTCCCCGTCTTGGGTGAAGTGGGAGAACTTGCAGCACTGAGGGTCCCTGTTTGAAAATAAGGGGTTTCAGAACTCAGCACAGAAAGATTAGATTAGTTTTATTTGTCACATGTACATTGAAACATACAGTAAAATGCACTCTTCCTAGACTGCACTTCTTCCTAGAGATGCTGCCTGGCCTGCTGCGTTCACCAGCAACTTTTATGTGTGTTGCTTGAATTGCCAGCATCTGCAGAATTCCTGTTGTTTGAGTAAAATGCACTGTTCACGTCAATGACCGACACAGTCCGAGGATGTGAGGGCACAACCCATGTATCAGCATGCTTCTAGTGTCAAAAACTTAACTTGCCATAGCCATACATCATCGGAACATAGGAGGAAACCCATGCGATCGCAGAGACAATAGACAAACTTCTTACAGGCAGCGGCCATGAATTGAACCCTAATTGCAGGTTCACTAACTGCTGCTGTACTGTGCCATCCTACACCAGGGAAGAGGCCCACGTGTCGGTACGGACCATGAGGCGCAGTGCGAACTGTGCATCCACCTGTATGTGGCCCATCTCTCTCCGTTCCCTGCCTGTCCGTGAGGAGGAGTTTCTTTAGCCAGAGGGTAGTGAATCCATGGAGGTCAAGTCTTTGGTATATTTAACGTGGATGTTGATAGGTTCTTCATTAGTCAGGTCGTCAAGGGGTACAGGGAGAAAGCAGGAGAATGGGGTTGAGAAGGAAAGTAAATCAGCTATGATCAAATGGCAGAGTAGACTCGATGGGCCAAATGGTCAACTTCTGCTATGTTGTCCAGTCTACCTAAATGGCTGCTACCTATATGTGCTTCCCCTGCAGCACCTCCGTGCTCCCACCTCTCTGTGTTTTTAAAAAAAATAACTTGTCATATAAACTTTACATTTCCCCTCTCCCATCTTAAAGCTATGCCTAAACTTCATATACTTCTATTAGGTCATTCCCCAGCCACTAACGCTCCAGAGAAAAACGTACCAAAATTCTGCTTGCAGCCAATACTCTCTAACTGAGGCAGCAACTTGGTGAGCTACTTCTGCACCCTCCCCAAAGCCTCCGCGTCTTTTTTTGGTGAGAGGGTGACTGGAACTGCAGGTGGTGGGGTTGTAAAATTGAGATCTCTTTCTCCAGGGGTGGTGAGCCTTCGGAACTCCCTTAACCCATGGGCGGTGGGGAGATGCCTGACCAGCGAGGGGTGAAATATCACTGAGGTGTGAATGTGGATTTGGGTTGTACGATCCACAATCTCCCTGAGCGGTGGAACAGTTCGGAGCCTCAGAGTGGCCTTCTCCTGCCATATTTATCATCCAGTATATCTGTCATTTGGGAACAAATCCTTTGGTGTTATTTTTAAATCTATTTCTGCATATATTATCAATGAGATTCTTGTTTTTTTTTTGCTACTTTTTTTTTGTCCCGAGTTTGACCTGAATTTTGAGATTCTGCTGTGCTGGTTCCTGCTGATTTTTACGTTTGGTTATTTTTAGCGGGTGTAACGAAGGGCCGCACTGGCTGTCTCAAGGGTCTCTGGGGTCCGTGTCCCAGTGCCTTGCACTCCTTCAGCCTGATATTTCCCACGACGCAAGCTCATCTTGCCATTGACACCATGACCCGCAGAGAGAGAGGGGAGGGTGTTGGGCGAGAGAGGACACTCTCTCCTCGTCGTGTCAGTGCGGTGCCAGCACGAGAATAGGTATTTTGGACTGCCATGACTGTGCCAAATATGTTGCCAATTTAAGTTGTACTTGCTGTGTATTCCTACAGAACTCCCTGACCGCTCATGTCTGTCCAAAAGCCTCTTGAACACTGTTGTCATTATCTCCTACCACCACTGCCCCTGGAAACATATTCCAGGCACCTACCACTCCCCGTCACCTTACAATGATTGATTTAAGAGTGAGAGGAAGGCATTTTGCCCCAGGACCCGCTTCACCATACAATGATCTCTCCGACTGTGACCTTGACACTTGCACCCCCTTCCACATGTCTCTCTGCCACCTGTTGAGGGAGAGAGTTGCAGAGAATCTCCATCCACTGAGAGAGAAAGATCTCAGTTCTCGTCCGTGTCGGTTTACCTGCACATTCCAAAGACCTGCGGGTCGCTGGGGTTAACTGTCTGCTGTAAGTAGCCCCCCTGGTGTACGGGGAGGTGATTGAATCTGAGGGAGCAGGTGGTGGTGGAGTTGTTGATGGGAATGTGAGGAGAATAAAAAGGGATTAGTATAGATTTAGCGTAAATGAGTGTCCAATGGTCGGCACAGACTCGGTGGCCTGAAGAGCCTTTTCTGTCCTGTATCTCTGGTGACTACAAAACCACCGGGAGAAGTTGTAATCTCCACACGGACGGCACCGAATCTGGGTTAACGGAGCCTGCTGCCCTGACGCGTTTCCCCCTTCCTGAATGTGGCCACCCCCCCCCCGCAGTTTGATCCACTGCAGGCCTGGCATTCCGTGGAAACAGCGGGAAGGCTGTTGCTATCTCTCAGGAAGGCTCAGTGAGACCCCACCCGTCCCACTTAGTGAGTGGGGCAGGCTCCACTGTGCTGCTGACATTCCTGGTGTTCTTGCAGCCTTCTGGGATGCGGCCGGGGAAAAGTATCAGCAATTCCGAGCCCACTCCTGCCCTCTTATCGCAATGAGCTTATTCTGGCTTGTACTGTGCAGCTGGGGTGAAGGGGACAGGATGGCTGTAATGCATTACTGTATTAAACAGCAGCCCTATAAAACAAGACAGCTCACAAGTCACTCATTGCCTCTTTACAGCACCCCCAGAGTGATATAATTTCATTCCTCAGCACAAGTAATGTGTGAGCTCCCTGTGATGGGTGTAATTTTAAACATGTTTGACAGTGTATCGCTCACTGGAGGTTGCCAGCATGCTGGATCCCACGTTTAACACAATCTTTAATCAAAGTGAGCTGTCATGGGCTCAATAGTCTGGGAATCCCGCCTCGTTGATGAGGTTTGGAAGAATCAGAGAGGACAGGGCTCGGGGCTGCAATGAGGACAGTCTCCACCTCATTCTGCGCCTGCTCTGTTGCCCTGGGATGGAGCAGGCTGTTGTGAGGTGGTATAGGCCTCCGTCCCACTCCCCAGGATTGCCACCTCTCTCGGCCTGCAAAGCCCCTCCTCCCCACCCCTCCGACACGCCCCCTCCCACACGCCCCCTCCCTCCCCAAACCCGATTTAAATGCCTCTTCCCCCCCCTCCCCCACTCCCACTGGTCTGACCCCTCCCTGTCTCCTTCACCTCCTCCAGTCCTCTGCTCACCCCGAAACACAAGGGAATAGGAGCGGGGCAAGGGTGCTCGACCTATTAAAGCTGCCCTGCCATTCCATACAATCGTGGCTGATCTACATGACCCTCGACGCTCCAATTTCATCCCACACCCCAAAGTTGTTTGGGTTGGTAGACGAATTAGCCTTAGGATCTAGATGAGTGGTGGATCTGTGGGGAGGGGCTGATTGATGGCACTGGGGGATATAACAAAATGGGATTAGAGTGAATGAGTGACTGATGGTCTGCATGAATTTGCTGGGCCAAATGGTCTTTCTCCACTTAGTATGTTGCAACTTCATCAGCTGGGTTTGATTGTTTTCTAGCACCGACTCCAGTGGAAGGTACAGATGCCTCAGGAACGTGCAGTTCCTCCGCTCCAGCAAGGAATCCAAACGTCTGGAGTTGGGCTTTGGCCCCTCTTCCCCTAGATTTGAGAACGCAAAGGGCAATGCCAGATTAAGCTATAGCAGGGACTTTGCAGGCCAATACTCTTTCTCAGTACGTGTAAGCTGGATCCATATTCCCTGCCTAAACATGCCCATTACCTGCCTAGTATTCCAGGTGCAGCCCAGATTCAGTATAATATGAACTCCTAGGAGCTGTGTTATTTCAGCTTGAAGCCCTAACCTGATAACTCGTTGCCTGGAGACGGGGCCTGTTGAGGCCTGGGCAAGTAGGCCCAACTCATTTGTGGTTGCCTGGGGACACATACCTGCAGAGGTAGCAGACTCTAATGGATCCTGACCTGTGCAGGGGTGGGCAGAATTTGGGGTTGGTGGTGGAGGGTGGGTGGGTGAGGTATTGCGATTGTTACCGTCAGACACAATCTCACCAGGGCTGATTGTGGATTTTGACACCAGCCATCTCTCCAGTCATTAACTGGTCTGGTTAAAGAGGTTTTTTTTCAAGATTCAAACAGTCAGGGACAGGTTAGTAACTGGTTATTATTGTAACATGTACTGTGTTACAGTGAAAGGCTTTATTTGGAACACTGTTCAGACACACCACTTCATGTACAGGTACATTTCGGTGGTATGAAGAGAAAACTAATTACAGAAGGCAGAATATAGTGTTACGGTCTCAGAGAAAACAGCACAGGCAGATAAATATGGTGCAAGGGCAATGATGAGGTAGACGGAGTGTAATGGGGGGGGCAGGTTTGAGGATCCAATGAGTGAAACAGCATACAGATTTAAAATAGGCACATTAACTGTTAATTTAAAAATGAACAGTGAAACAATAAACCAGGCCTCTAAGTGAAAAAGTGTTCATTCAAACTACCCAAAACCCACAGTACTGGACATTCAGTTGCCCTTCAATTGAACGGGTACTCCGCTCAATCTCCCCAAATTATAAAACCAAAGAACTAAGCATTTTATGGGTGGATACTTAACTAAACAAACTGCGGGGTGGGGGTGGTGCCTAAGTCTGCAACACTCTTTCAGCACTGGCTCGCTGAAGCGGGCCAGGGGACAGCAGAAAGAGCACGAACCTCCCTCACATGTTAGTCTCGTACCCCTGAGACACCCCAAACCAGAAATTGGTTTCATGGGTGCGCAAGCCAGCCAATGGGAAAGAGCGGCCACAACTTCTAAACGGTTCAATTGGTGACCAAAATGGTGGGAGTGGCTTTCGGCTGGCAACGAAATCAACTCCCACATGACACTGAGAGATCACGAGCTCATCTTTATTATACAGATCTTGTGTAGCAAGTCTTGAAACAGTGGGCTAGAAGCTGTCCTTGAGGCTGGTGGTTGCGTCCACAAGCTTTTGTTGAAGGGAGGGGGAGGAGAGAGAATGACCAGGTTGAAAGTCTTTTTTTAAATTATGTTAACCGCAGTGAGAAATGTAGACAGAGCCAGTGGATGGGAGACTAGTTTTGCGAAGCTTGGGGCTGTGTCCACAACTCTGCAGTTTCTTACAGTCCTGGGCAGAGCAGTTGCCATATGAACCAGTGATGCATCAGGTAAGGTGCTTTACATGCTGCAGCCATGCATTGCATTCAAACAAGATGTAGTGCTCCTTCCCAGAGATGCAGCCTGTGCCGGGGCCCGGGTTTGGGGAGAGAGTAAGACCAGACTTGGCTGGCTAATCCCCAGAAGGTCCCTCCACAGGAGGGAGAGAGGGCATCCAGTTCCCCACTGTGTCTCCACTGGAGTGGACTAAACATCCCTTGGAGTAAGCACCTGACTGCCCGCAGTAGGGTTGTGGATAAATCTAGTTCCTTCAGATAACTCCCTCCCCTCCAGGTAATTCCAGCCAACCTCCCCTTTTCTAAAAGGGGGGGGGGTGGCACTTTGCTGGAAAAAGGACCCCTGGTCTTGAACCCTCCAATGAGGGAGTGTCCTGAGGAATGTTGGGGGAGGGAGGGAACGTTGGAGTGACAGCCAGGGGCACAGGTTGATCCCATGGGAGATTGGATGGAAATGGTGCTCCAGGACGTTGGGGTGTCTGGAAGATGCGTGAACACCCTCCTCCACTTACATCCTCCCCGCACTCGTGTTGCGTTGGTTGTCGTTGCTCAGAGTGGCGGAACAGGTCCATGGGACAGCCTTGGCGGACCTGGGTGTATGGGGACGAGAGCGGACAGTGCTGAAGAAGTGCCACAGTGTCAGAGGGTGCACTCGCTCAGGTGAGGGGCTAAGCCGAGCATCTACCTGCCATTTTGTGAAGTTCATGGCATTGGGGGGGAGGGGTGGCCTAGGATTGATTTCTCTCAAATATCTCTTAAAGGGAAAGTGGTGTATGTTTGATTATCACATTACTGGCCTTGGGACCTTGCTGTGCACATGTAAACAGCAGTCTCTCCGGCAGAGGAAAAATTGGCAAAGGGTTTCCTGAAGTTGGCTGGGGGTGGGGGGTGTACTGCAGGGACATTGAGAGGCACGTTTCTGCGAGGGTTGGTGCCAGTCCATCTCCCTCCCTCCCATCTGCAGTCAGTGCACGTACTCCATGGTTGAGGGCTGATTCTGTGGGGAGGCAGTGCTGTGTACTATTGCAGGGAGAGGGGTTCGGGAGGGAAAATGGGACTGGGCACTGAGGTTGACGGGGGATGGGCGAGCTGGAGTTGTATGGGGCTGTGACAGTGGTGGATTTTATTTTTGGCCTCAGCGTTCCTGAGGTGTAAAGTTTCTGGATGAACAAGTTCTGCCGTGAGTTGGCAGGTGTGTAGTGTATCAAAGTGTGTGTGTGAGAGAGAGATTATTGTTTTACTTTATTTTACCTCAATGCAGGATGTAATGTTCTGATCTATAAAAACAATATGTAAGATGAGCTTTACACTGAATCTTGGTACATGTGACAATAATAAACTAGTATCAAATAGAATGTGTGTGTGTGTGTGTGTGGCAGGATTGCTGGAGGAACTCAGCAGACCAGGCAGCAACTATGGAAAAAGGTACAGTCAACGTTTCGGGCCGAAACCCTTCTGCAGGGCTGGGGTCTCTGCTTTTTCCATTGATGCCACCTGGCCTGCTGAAATGTGTGTGCTGCTCGGATTTTCAGCACCTGCAGATTTTCTCTTGTTTGTGATGTGTGTGCGCGCAATTGTTTTGTGTGTGAGAGAGAGCACAATAGTGTGTTTGTGAGAGGGTGCAGTTTTGTGTGTGTGAGAGAGAACGAGAGAGCACAATAGTGTGTTTGTGTGAGAGAGACAGTGCGTTTGTACGTGTGTGACTGATACTGGGGTGGATGAAGGGGTGTGTGTGAATTTGTAGGACTGAGGTGTGGGGTGGGGAGAGTCCGGGGGGTGGAAGATAGTAGGAGGAGGAGGAGCTGCCTGCCTCCCTTCGGCCGCCCTCCAGCAGGCCGTGCAGCCCGCAGGCCCCAGTTCCCCTCCCCACTGCGGACATTCGAGGAATTCCTGTGCGCTGCGGTGGCGGCTGCTCCCCGACCCTCCCCCCACTCCACTCCGCGGGACGACGAGGGAAGGAGGTCATTGCTAGGTTGTCGCCATGGCGACAGTTCTGGAGTGAAGCAGTGCGGGGCCGGCCTTCCCCAGTGCATTGTACCTGGGCGTAGCGGCGGCACCGTGGGGGCTGTTTGGCCTCGCTCCGCTGCCTCTGCCTCGGCCCCTCCCCGCCTCATCCTACGGCAACGATGGGAAGAAGATTCGGTTCCTACCCCCTCCCAGAGCTGGGCAGGCCTCCGTTCCGAGGCCCCAGCTCCCGACCACTCGCGGTTGGGGCAGTAATCTTTTCCCCAGTAAAAATGTCCAGCCACTCCTCCTACCTGAAAGGGGAGGGGAGGCGGTCGCTCCTGGCGGTTGTTGAAGGACAGGGGCACAGTCTCAGTGGAGGGTTGGGGAGTGCGGATGGAGCTATGGCACCAAGAGAGTCTGGAAGACGTAAAGCCTTCCCAACCCTTCCACTACCATTACTTCCTGTGGGGATTACTGGCAGGGCCGGGAGTGGCAGAGCCACGCTGGAATATGGATGGGGCGGGATCGATGATGGTGTATGGTTGTGTGGGGGGGGGGGGGCGCCTTGATTCAATAGGCCACTTCGTCCTCGCCTTCCCCACCTGCATCTGTTGCCTTCCTCCCAGCTTCACTCTAATCTGCTCTCTATCACTCTCACCTTGTCCCCCCCCCACCTTCAACTACCGACCCTCCCCTTCTTGCCCTCCTCCACCTCACTTTTTCCATCCTCACCGATTCTGCTGTAATCCTCCCCTCCCCACCCCACTTCTTGTTCCCATCTCCCCTTGTCCTCTCCTCCCTGTCCTTGCCTCCCGTCATTCTCCCCCACCTCCCTCCATTCTCACCTTCCTCTAACCTTACCTCCCCACCTCCCCCTCAGTTCCCACCGTTTACATGCATTCTACCCATGTCAAGCCCTCCCTGCCATCCTCACCACCCCCACCATTCCCTTGTCATTTCCCCATGTTTCCCATTTCCTCTCGTCCTCAACCACTCCATCTCCCTCTCACCTACCTGTCCTCCGCTCCCCACTTTCCCACTTACCTCGCCCCTCCTCCTCACCTACCCTAATCCCCTTTTACTCATCTGCCTCATCCCAGCCTGCACCCCTGTGCCCATGAGGCCATGACCAATGGATGTTGGTCCAGTTCCGTGGGTAAACCTCTGAGCCCCATCATTGCAGAACAGAAGTATGCCACTGATGAGGCCATGTGCCCAGCACATTCCTGCCTTCTGGCCCTGTTGATGCTGCTTTACTGGCTGGGCATTGCCAACCTCTAAATGCTTTGGTCCTCCTCATCGCTGATCCTGGGGTTTGCCGTGCACTGATTAGCTGCCACTTGTCTAATTTTGTGGCAGAGAACTTCTTTAGCAAAAGGTGTGGAGAGCAGGGAGGTCGTGTGTAACTCCGATAATCTGGCTCAGCTCTCTCCAGACTATGAAAGTGCCAGACTGGTTGGTTTTCCAGACTGTTGGATTTGTCTCCTTTTTATTTCACTTCCTTTTAACGTAGTGGGATAGTAGATTTTCTAGAGAGCATTGTGAGTTTAGAGGGAGCAGGGAACACACTGGTACTCTGGACCTTTTCTCTGGTTGCAAACCTCCCCATGTTCCTTGTTCCTAAGTTGTGGACTCTGAAACTCTGTCCAGTCCACATCCTGGACCCTGGCCTCTGTCCCACTCTGTATGCTCTCTGCATCACAGCCAGACGTGGCTATTCCAACATTCAGCAGCACTAAAGGTTGCAGAGAGTTGTGGACACAGCCTAGTCCATCACGAGCACACTCCCACCCCCCCCCCCCCTTACCATTGACAACATTGCCTCAAGAATGTGACAGTGATCACCAGGGAACCCCACTATCCAGGCCATGTGCTCTTTTCACTGCCACCTCCAGATAGGAGGTTCAGAAGCCTGGTCCCACACCCAGAGGTTCAGGAAAAGCTACTTTCCTGCAACCAAAAGGTTCATGAAATGAGCCTCACAAACCTCACTGTAACTTAGCAATAGAACACTACGGACCACCGCATGAATTACTGTGAATCTCTCTCTTCCCCCCACCTCCCCCTGCGTGTTGTCTTTCAGGTAGAATAAGAAAAAACAATAACAGGATGCAGAATAAAGTGTAAAAGCTACAAGGGAAGTGCAGTGTAGGTAAATAATAAGGTGGAAGATGATGAGGTAGATTGTGAGATCAAGGGTCTATGTTATTGTACAAGATACTTGGTACTTGTGCATTGGTCCATAAATTTGATTTGGGACACTTGGCCCCCATTGTGGAGTCTAAGCCATTTGCCATCAGGGTCTTGGAATGATGGAGTATCCAATGTGTCCTGATTGCTTTGTAATACATGAGATGTCCAGCCCTTAAAGCGCGGCGTCGATGTAGACACTGACTGCTCAGGCGGTTATGGCCGGGGTGGGGTGGTGGGTGAAGGGAGTTCCTGACAGGGATGACCTGACCCGGCTGCTGCCCATTCCAGGCTTGAGCATCCGAAGCAGCCAGGAGGAGGAGCCCGTGGACCCACAGCTGATGCGGTTGGACAACATGCTGCTGGCGGAGGGCGTGGCTGGCCCCGAGAAGGGCGGGGGCTCGGCGGCGGCGGCAGCGGCGGCGGCAGCCTCGGGCGGGGTCTCCCCCGACAACTCCATTGAGCACTCTGACTACCGGGCCAAGCTGGCCCAGATCCGGCAGATCTACCACACGGAGCTGGAGAAATACGAGCAGGTAGTGGGGGGCTCTGGGATCGTGAGGAGGGGTGGGGGCTGTCTGCCGAGGTGGGGAACAGTGCACAGAGTTGAATTGGGTTACTGGGCTGCACTGTGAAATGCCATTGCCAGTGTCACTGCAAAATCTTACGATGGTGACTGGAGGTGCACTTGTTAAAAGAACAAAGCTTCATTCATGCCACCCTGTCTCACACTCCTAGGGCAGAAACCACACAGGTTAGACGCATCAGGAAGCTCCCTCTACATCGTCGTGTCCCACGCTCCCATGATGGGAGCAGCACAGTCAGTGAAGCTTCCTCCACACTGTCCTTTCGCACACGAGCGGGACAGTATGGATTTTATACAGGGTGAACCTTTCTCATGGTGTCGTATCTCACTCTCCCAGGGCGAGGACAGAGTGAAGTCCTTCCATGCCGTTGCATCATATGCTCCTGGGACAAGGGACACTACAGCATGGTCACAGTAAAGCCTTCTCTTACATTATTGGCAATAATACTTTGAGATATGGAGGGGATGAGATGAAGCCTGCCTGTCCTCATTCTGTGCCTTCGTGGTTCTGTACTCTGAGTGAGAGCTTGAGATCATTTATGGCTTTCTTTGTCTTCTCTCTGCCCTCTCCATTCTTGTCTCTCTCACTCTCTCCCTTTCACTTTTGTTTTCTCTCTCTCCTCTTTCTCTTCCAGCCACCCTCTTCCTGTTCTCCCTCCTCACTCTACATCCTTTGTGCCTTTGACCCTCTCTCTTTCTCTTTCTACTTGTTGTCCTATGAAGATTTCCACCCTCCTTCCTCTCCGGGGGATCTGCCCCGTGTTCGTCAGGGGTGTTTGAAACTCTTTCTCTCCCCCTCTCCACCACCTCAGCCCTGTCTTTCCCGGGCTGCGCGCTCGCTTGTAGCACAGGCCACTCCTCCTGACTCTCCACTGGCTTTTGTCCATACGTAGGCCTGCAATGAATTTACCACGCATGTGATGAACCTCCTTCGGGAACAGAGTCGGACACGGCCGATCTCTCCCAAGGAGATTGAGAGGATGGTCGGGATCATCCATCGGAAGTTTAGCTCCATCCAGATGCAGCTAAAGCAGAGCACGTGCGAGGCGGTCATGATCCTGAGGTCAAGGTTCCTCGACGCCAGGTCAGTGTCGGGGGGGGGGTCAGGTGGGGGAGGGGGGCTTGTTGGGGTTGTGAGGAGTTTGAACTGCTAGGGTCCTGAAACCAGGCTGGGATAGCCCAGAATAGATGCACATGTCTGTAGGTGCTCTAAATCTGGAGCAACACATGAAACATTTGAGAACTCAGCAGGTCAAGCAGCATCTGAGGGGTTTCTTCAGATACATGAAGTGTAAAAAAGGAAGCAAGAGTGGATATCAGAGCACTGGAAAATTATACCGGCGAGGTGGGAAAAGGAAATGGTGGATGAACTGAATAAGTATTTTGCATCAGTTTTCACTGTGAAAGACACTAGCAGTATGGTGGAAGTTCCACGAGTCAGGGGTCATGAGTGTGTGAAATTACTATAACTAGAGAGAAAGTTCTTGGGAAACTGAAAGGTCTGAAGGTAGGTAGGAAACCTTGACTAGATGGTGTATACTGCAGGGTTCTGAAAAAGGTGGCTGAAGAGATTGTAGAGGCATTACTAATGATCTTTCAAAAATCACTAGGTTCTGGAATGGTTCCCGCTGAAGGGTCTCGGCCTGAAACGTCAACTATACGTGTTTCCATAGATGCGGCCTAGCCTGCTGAGTTTCTCCAGCATATTGTGCTTATAGGCCAGTTAGTCTGACCTCGGTGGTTGGGAAGATGTTGGAGTCGATTGTTAAGGATGTGGTTTCGGGGTTCCTGGAGGTACGTGATAAAATAGGCCGTAGTCAGCATGATTACTTCAAGGGAAAATCTTGCCTGACAAATCTGTTGGAATTCTTTGAAGAAATAACAAGCAGGATAGACAAAGGAGAATCAGTTGATGTTGTGTACTTGGATTTTCAGAAGGCCTTTGAACAGGTGCCACACATGAAGTTGCATAACAAGCTTGAGCCCATGGTATTACAGGGAAGATTCTAGCATGGATAGAACAGTGGCTGACTAGCAGGAGGAAAAGAGTGGGAATAAAGGGAGCCTTTTCTGATTGGCTACCGGTGACTAGTGGTGTTCCACAGAGGTCTATGTTGGGACAGATTCTTTTTACGTTATATTGTTAATGATTTGAATACTGGATTTGTTACAGAGTTTGCAGGTGATATGAAGATAGGTGGAGGGACAGGTAATTTTGAGGAAGTAGGCTTCAGAAGGACTTGGAGAGATTAAGAGAAAGGGTGAAGAAGTGGCAGATGGAATACAGTGTTGGGAAGCATATGGCCATGTACTTTGGTAGAAGAAATGAAGGGGTTGAGTATTTTCTAAATGCAGAAAAAATACGAAACATTGCAGAGCAAAGGGACTTGGGAGTCTATGTGCAGGATTCCTTAAAGGTTAATCTGCAGGTTGAGTTTGGTGAGGAAGGTAAATGCAATGATAGCATTCATTTCAAGAGAACTAGAATATAAAAGCAAAGATGTAATGTTGAATCTTTATAAGGCACTGGTTAGGCCTCACTTGGAGTATTGTGAGCAGTTTTGGATCCCTTAGAAAGGATGTGCTGAAACTGCAGAGGGTTCAAAGGAGGTTCACGAAAATGATTCCAGTTTTGAACAGCTTGTCAAATGAGGAGTGTTTGCTGGCTGTAGGCCCGTATTCACTAGAATTCAGAAGAATGAGGGGTGACCTCATTGAAACATACCAAATGGTGAAAGGCCTTGAAAGACTGAATGTGGAGAGGATGTTTCCTATGGTGGGAGTGTCTAAGACCAGAGGACACTGCCTCAAAATAGAGGGGTGTCTGTAAGAATGGAGATGAGGATGAATTTCTTTAGCCAGAGAGTGGTGAATCTGTGGAATACATTGCCACAGGCAGCTGTGGAAGCCAAGTCTTTATGTATATTTAAGGCAGAGGTTGATAGATTCTTGATTGGTCAAGGCATGATGCGATATGGGGAGAAGGCAGGAGACTGGAGCTGAGAGGAAAAATGGATCAGCCATAATGAAATAATGGAGCAGACTCGTTGGGCCAAATGGCCTGATTCTACTCCTGTACCTTATGGTTTTAATTAAATGGACTGTAGGCATTTTTGGTTGACACCCTTTCTCTGGAGTCCCACAGTGGAGTGAATGTGCTGCCCTTTTCCAGTGGTAGTTCCACCAGTGGTAATACAGTGCATCTTAAAAAAAGTGTCCATTCTGAAATCACATCTCAATAATGCAACAGTACCCTGACTTTCAATGATATCCCTCCAAAACAATGTGCTTCCCTCACAGCTATTCTCCAATTATTCTCTATGATTTAGTATATTTCAGTATTCCCTGAGGTTACTTAGTCGATCTCCAGATGATTTGTCACTTTCTGGCACACAGTAATGAAACTTCTTTGCCAAATACCGTCTGGCTTGTTAATGCGATGGCCCCTGATTATCCCAGTTGGGTGCCCGATCCAGAATTAGCCTTGCCCAGAAGAGTTAGAGAAGTGCCAGTCAGCGTGATCAGTCCTGTGATTCTGAGTGCATGAAAGGCTCCCCTGCTTGGGGAGAGGCTCTGCAGGTCTTCAAGCTCATGGCTGTGTTGAAGGGTGGGGCACAGTATATTCTAGAGTGTGGGTAGCCGGAACCAGTGGCAAACAAGGGCCTGCGGGTTGTTGTGTGGCGAAAATCACCAGTGCTGTGGACAGGGATAGAAAGTAATGTAGACAAGCATCTAAAACAGTCAAAAAGTCAGAAGTGTCGTTGAGCATTACTGCACAGAAGCAGGCAGGCCTTTTGGCCCACACAGTCCACACATTCCTCTTTTACTACCTAGCCCCATGTACCCACGCCTGGTTCAACTAGAGCAGACTAACTAGACTGAACAACAAACAATCCGCTGGAGGAATTCATCTGGTTGAGCAGCAGAGGAAAGAGGAATTGCCAATGTTTCAGGTGGACATCTTGCATGAGGGATGAGAGCGGAGAGGACAGATTGCTGGTATAGAGAGGAGAGGGGAAGGATTGGGAGAGGAGCACAAGTTGATTGGTGGAATGATGAGGGTTGAGGCTTTAGGTGATGGGCAGCTTGAGGAGGTTGGGGGGGTTAGAGTTGAATGCAGTAGTAGGTGGATGATAGGTGGAGGCAGGCAAAGCGAGGAGGAGACAACATGAGAAGCAGACGGAGTGAAGAGTGCAGTGGTAATGTTGCTGTGGAGGCTGATCAGAGTGAGACAAAACTCCAAGGGAGATTAGACAAACAATGGCCATCTTTCCTGTGGAAGATTAAGGGGTATATTTGATTAATTCATTTTGGAGAATTAAGTTTGTGGGCAGCCTAGGGTCTGGGCCCTCTGTACAGCTCGTGGAGGGGAAGTGAGGGGGATGAGATTAGTACCACAAACAGTAACGCATGCTGGATTTCCAGCTTGTTTTAGATTAATGCTGGATCCAGTGGCTCTTTGTTTCCACCGTCAGGACAATCTCAAGCAAGGGAATGTTGTTATTAAACTAGAATCAATTAAAACCGTGCATGTAGAAATTTCTTTTGGCAGAGGTCAGTGAATCTTTGTCCGGGGCGTGTTGTGCAGGAGGAATCACTGTTTGGGGCAGATAAAGCACTGAAATGAGCAGTGGGGGATCTGGTGGAATTGAGGTCTGGAGTAGATGTGCCAGATCATACAGGCAAGCTAGATGGGCTGAGCGGCCTTCTTATCTGTCATAGTCTGAGCCCACAGGAGTAATCTCCAAACCTTCTTTCCACAGGAGAAAGCGGCGCAACTTCAGCAAGCAGGCCACGGAGATCTTGAATGAGTACTTCTACTCCCACCTCAGTAACCCGTACCCGAGCGAGGAGGCCAAGGAGGAACTGGCTAAGAAGTGTGGCATCACTGTGTCGCAGGTCAGTGTATCCCAGGTTAGGCCCGTTTCAGCTTCTCTGGGTATACGGTGTGAGTGTCCTGCTGGTGGGCTAGCCATGGAGGGGATTTTAGGCCATGCTAGGGTCTGTTGGTCCCATGAGGTATTCAGACGTTCCCTGCTCTAGCGCAAGGTGAGGTGCATCAAGATGATCGGTGCTAGGTCAAATGGTGACCACTGCAAGAAGGGATTGACAGAGCTAGCAGCTGCTGAGTTAGAGCAGGATTGGGGAGGAAACACTGGACTTCTGGAACTCCTTTCCTCAAATAGCTGGTAGGATGTTGGGGGAGGGATGGAAGCATTTTGTTTGGTCTGCGGGGTGGTGGGTGAGGTTGTGGAGCAGTATATATCCAGCAGAAAGGACACCAGGCTGGGGAAATGGTTGTGTTTTAGATTCTGTTTTATTGCTCCTATTTCTCACAGCTTAGATGGAGGCTATTCAGCCCATCAGGTCGAAACTAGCCTATCAGGCATTCTCATCCCTCTCCCCACTTACTCCCTCATCAAATTCACCAGATTCTACCGCTCACCCCACACTAGGGGCAATTTACAATGGCCAGTTAACCTACAGACTCACACAGACAGCACTGGGCAAGAGGGCACGGGTGGGGGCGAGGGAGATGGTGCACCAGGAAGGGCTCTCCATGGGATGAGAAAGGGGAGAGGTTGGGTTTGGACCAAAAGTGAGGGTCTGAGAGCCGCAGATCAAACCTGGCAGCAGTAACTAGTATCCAGGGGTTCAGGGTAATGGAATAAGGAGAGTAAATGGAAGGCCTGAACGTTGGAGGGGAGATAGGAAAGGGTTACTTTGGCACGAGTCGATGACGGAAGGCTTTTCCTCGGAGGGTGGAAGCTGACCCAAAGTTTTCAATAGCTTCCTGTTGGGCCTCAGCCCCATAGATCCAGAGCGCTGTGGGGGCGGGGGAAATGGGGTGGCTGAGGTCAGTGCAGACCTCTGGGGCTGCAGCGGTCCCGGGTCCTGTAATCAGGGCCTGGGAATGTTACCTTCCTCCCTCCCCAAGTGCTTCCCCCTACTCCCTTCCAGCCTCACCCCTCCTTCCTATTATCTCCTCTTTCTCTTTCTTCTTCCCATCCCCTTCCTCCCTATCTCCAACTTCTCTCTCCAATTCCATCATCTCCTCCCTCTGTTCCTTTACACCCTCTTCCTTTATTGATCTTTCTCCCTTCTCATCTTCCTCTTCCATTTCACCTCCATCACCCCTGCCTTCCCCTCCATTGCTCAACACCTGTCCGCCATCCTCCATCCCCCTTCCCTCTCCTCCATTTTCAGTCTTTCCCCTCTTTAATCATCCCCACCCCTTCCTCCATCCTCACTCCTCCATCCCTCCTCACTTCTCCATCCTCACTTCTCCATCCTCACTCCTCCATCCTCACTCCTCCATCCCTCCCTCCCTCCCTCCCTCCTCCCTCCCTCCCTCCCTCCATCCTCCTCCCTCCCTCCCTCCTCCTCCCTCCCTCCCTCCTCCTCCCTCCCTCCCTCCTCCTCCCTCCCTCCCTCCATCCTCCTCCCTCCCTCTTCGCTACCCTGTCTCACCTCGTGTCTTTCCCTGCAGGTGTCCAACTGGTTTGGAAACAAGCGCATTCGATATAAGAAGAACATTGGTAAGTTCCAGGAGGAGGCTAACATTTACGCTGTTAAGACCGCCGTCAATGCGACTGCTGCCTCTCAGAACAGTCAAGCAAACTCGCC
Organism: Mobula birostris; assembly: GCF_030028105.1. NCBI lineage: Eukaryota > Metazoa > Chordata > Chondrichthyes > Myliobatiformes > Myliobatidae > Mobula > Mobula birostris. The sequence continues at coordinate 189,247,614 of NC_092374.1, forward strand.
CACCACTCCCACCTCCGCAGGTAGGCTGCTAACTGAGCAACATCTCCTCTGCACTGATTGGCTCTGTCATTGGGGAGGGGTGGGGCAAAAATTAAAAGGATAACCCAATTGGTTTAAGAGAAGAAAGGATTCCTCCCGCAATATCTTTAACCGTACCTGCCGGTCCGTATGTGCTTTTCTGGTATTCCTGGGGTTTGATGTTTGTTTCCTTGCTGCGAGTATTTCCTGGTGTTTCTCTTGTGGGATGGGGCTTGCTGGTACTCTGGGGCTTAGTTCCGTGGCCTCTGGGATATATTACTCTTCTACCTGTCTCACTTCCAATGCTATTCCCTTATTCCTGACCCCTGGGGATGGTGCTGGGGTAGTTCTCTCTGCTTTGAACTGGCCCAGTGGAGCTCAGGGAACGTAGGAGGGACTGCACATTGTTGTCCCACCCAAGACAATGAGTCCCTGAAGTAACTGAGTCATTGGTTGAGAGCTCTCCCCTTGCATCTCGACCTTTCGCTCAAATGCTTGTTCTTCTTCCCCCCTCCCCCCACCCTCACTCTCTACCTCTGTGGTTCTCAGTTAATGGACCTCTACCATTAACGGAGGGATCTGTGAACCCCAGGTTGGAAATCCCTGTTCTACACATTGTTTCCCTTTATTCCCATTATCATGCTCCTCATTATCATGATCCCCCTCATTCTCCATCATTCTCCCCACCATTCCACCAAATATACTCTACGTCTTCACCCCCTTACTCTCCCCTCATTCTCCCAGACTGGTTCCCTCCCTCTCCATATCATTCCCTTCCCACTCCCACACTCATGCATTCTTGTTCATACTCTCTGGCTCTGTATATCTCCCGTTCTCCGTCGAGCTCACTCTGTCTTTCTGTATGATTTCTGTACATCTGCTCCTCTTGCTCCCTTGATCCCCACTTTAGCCTCTCCTGCTCGCTTGCTCGCGCTCTCAGGTTCTCTCTCTTGCCCATGCACTCTCTGGTGCCCTGTCTCTGGCTGTCTCACACCTCCTTCCAGCCTGCGGTTAACAGAATCCCCACTGTGGACCGGCCAATGCTCAACACTGTACAGTGTGTGGCTTCACTGGCTGGGGCTGGCCAGTGGTTACTATTTAACCATAGGGGCATCACACATCCATCTTGGCTTTGCTGAGTGTGCATGTCGTAGGATGATGTTACGTAGTGATCCAGAGGTGGAGGTGGAACCCTAGGTGGTTAATATTATTTGTTTTAACTTCCTGGCGAGAGAGCGGCACATTGGCACAGTAGGTAGAGTCACTGCCTCACAGCTCCAGAGATCCAGGTTCGATCCTGACCTCGAGCACCGCCTGCATGTGGAGCCTGCGTCTGCACGTTCTCCCTGTGACCGCCTGCGTTTCCCCCTGCTGCTCCGGTTTCTTCCCATGTCCCAAGGATAGATTACTTGGCCATTGTAAATTTGACTTGAGTGTGTAAGTGGTTGGTAGTACTGGTGGTATGCAAATGTGAGGAGAATGAAGGGATTACTGTAAATGGGTGATTGATGGTCAGCATGGATTCAGTGGGCCAAAGGGCCTGTTCCATGCTATATCGCTGTAGGACTTTAAGGCAGACTATGCAGGTTCTGCTAGGAATTGGCTCAGTCCCATTCCCAGGCCAACCAAATGTCCCTCCACCTGCTCCCCTGGTTCTTGTCCAGGACTTGTGTCCGGACACTAGCAGCTATTTTCCAATTGGGAGATCTGTGTTCCAGTCATCTGTTTGCTGAGATCCCAAGGATTCTCAATAGAGTGGGTGTGGGGGAAATCTGAAACTTGTCAATGTACAAGAACATGTACAGGGGTGTAATGAAAAACTTGCCTACAGCAGCATCATGGGCACTTAACAGTTTAAAAGCAAGGGGTTACCCATTTCAGGCAGAAATGAGAGCCATCATTTTCTTTGAGAGTCCTCAGCAGCCTTCCCCAAAGAAACAGAATCCATGAATATCTTTTATAGCAGAGCTGGACAGATTCTTAATGAACTGAGAGGTGAAATGTTTGGAGTTAGATGGGAGCATCAAGCTGATGTTACAGTCTGATCAACTGTGGATTAAGTAATGATGGGTCAGGCTTGAGGGGCCAAGTGGCCAACCCCTGCTCCTGTGGTCCCCCAAGGGCTGGAATGACCCTTCTTTCGGTCCAGCCTCTGATCATGGGTTGCCAGGGATCAGGGTTCCCTGTAATGAAGAGGCCACCTCACGTGGACTGATTTAGCAGGTTGAGCCAGCATTTGATGGGAGTTCAGAAGAACCAGAGGTGACCTTGTTGATTCACACTCAACTCTGGGGAGTCTGTAGTCGTCGGATTAACTGGAGGATATACTGGCTTTAGAAAAGGTGCTGAAGAAATTTGTCTAGGATTTGAGTGTATGAGCTCAAAGGAGAGGTTGCACACGCCTAGGTTGTTTTCTTTGGCATGTTGGAGGATGAAGGGAGTTTATAGGGTGGACGGAATCTTTTCCCTGGGTAGAAATGTCAAGTACTGGAAGACATGAGAGGGGACATTTGAGATGAGAAGGGGATAGTTGAAAGGAGATATATTGTGCAAGTTCATTATCTAGAACCACGGGCCACCATTTCAGAATTTGGGGGTCGTTCACTTAAGATGGAGTAATAATCAGAATCATGTTTATTATCACTTATATATGTCATGATCTTGGTTTCATGGCAGCAATACATAAAAATATGCTATAAATTACAGTAGGAAATGTATAATTTTTAAAAAATTTTAATAAGTAATTTTGTTCTCAAAAGAGAGCAAAACTAGTGAGATGTTGTTCACGGGTTCATTGTCCGTTTAGGAACCTGGTGGTGGAAGGGAAGGAGCTGTTCCTAAATTATTCTTTGATTTTGCAATTATATATATGGACAGAATGGTAAAAGTTTATTTGCAAGGTACTGAAAAAGGGTTGAGCAACTGAAAAAATGCTGTAGAAGCTCCACAGGTAAGGCAGCATCGGTGGAAGAAAATAAACAGTCAGCATTTGGAACCAAGACCCTTCATCGAAACATTGGCTGCTTATTCTTCTCCATGGATGCTGCCTGACCTGCAGAGATTTCCAGCGTTTTGTGTGTGTTGCTCCGGATTTCCAGCATCTGCAAAATATCTTGTGCCTATACCTTAAAAACAGTTGATATGGTCTGTGTTTAAGCTGTTGGTGCAGAGTGTTTTATTGCATTGTGAGGCTCACACACCACACGGCTCTACGGTCCCATCGACATCAGTTTGAATGCAACAGAGTATGCTTTAGCTTAAAGAAACTATGCTATTCCAAGATAAAATAACTTATGCGTTCACACATTTAATGAATGGCTGCACTATTTCAGGTTTAGGAACTGGTTCTCAGCATTTCCCTGGTCTGGGGTCCACATTGGGGCTGCTGTGCTTGGAATTTGAACCTGTGGGAGGCTCTGGTCCTGTTGTCAGTCTTGCCTCCCAATACCTCAGCCTGGTTTTCTGACTGAGTGGGCTGCTACCCACCGCTCCAGGAGATGTAATCTGATTCTCAAAATTGCAAGGACTTCACACCCCCAGTCTCACCCTAACATGACCTGGTTCCACCAACCTCAGACTCTCGTTCTGCTCCCTGCCTCGTGAACCTGGTTCCACTGATGTTTCTGCCGGTTAGTTCCAGAAAATACGGACAAACACTGAACACTGCATCACCGGTGCAAGGGATGGGAGTGAGAGGAGGCCATTCAGCCCCACAGGAGCTCCCAGCTCAAGGCCACCCTGTGCTTGTTCCGCTCTCCTCCCCACAGATTGCATCAGCATGGGGGTTGGGGTGAGGTCCTTCTGTTCAGACCGGTGGTCGTTACCACTCCATGAGCCACTACTACAGAATGAGTTTAGGTCCTTGGCCAAAACTTACCCAACTGTTCAGCTGGCTGCTCCAACTGCTTCTCTGAATCAAATTCCGCCAAAGTAACCAGCAATTGGTCAGTGTGCAAATTGCGCCCTCACAGTGACGGTCCTTGTGTGACCCTGGCGCACTCCTGTGCGCTGTCCCTGCACGTCTTCTTGCCCTTGACATCATCAGTTGTCAGCACAGTGCCTTGCTGCCCCAGAGACCCTGCGGGTGAAACTATGGTGCCTGCATAGAGTTTGCACGGTGTCTGCGTGACCGTGTGGCTTGTCCCCGCTCACCTGACCGCTCAGGTTTCCTCCCCTCATCCCAAAGATAAACGGGTAGGTGGGTTAATTGGCCAGTGTGAGTCACCCTGGGTGTGGGATAACAGGTGGGATCTGGTGGTGGGGCTGTTGGCCGTGAATGTCAGGGGATAAAAATGGGAGCTGTGTAAGCGCGTGCTTGATAGTCAACAAGGACTGGGTGGCTCTGTGTGTCCGTGTGTATCAGTCTGCCTTTGCCTTTGAGTGCGTCCTTGCGCCTGGGGCCACTTCTCCCTGTGTGCACTTGTCCATGATACCATGGTGACAGGATCATCACTTCACTGAGAATTGCTCTGGGATTGAACTGCTGGTGCTTTGCTCTTGTTGCAGAAGCTGGTGGGTAGGGAAGGGAAGAGGGTACTTACCGGAAATGGGGTTATTGCTGCAATATTCTGTCACTGGCTGCTCCAGTCCCGTGCCCTGTGTAGATCTGCCGCTGACCTCGAGTGTTCTCGTTCTCCCCTTCTCTCCCTCTCCAGGTTCCTCTGGCTCATTCAATCTGTCTGCCTCCGGAGACATGTTCATGGGGATGCAGGGGTTAAACGGAGACTCCTACCCAGGAGCACAGGTCAGTAACTCGCAGCCTCACCCTGTGAGGTCTCGCGATTCATGGGTGCAGCTGCTCTACTGGGGTGGGGGAAGGGGTGCGGTCTGCAGCAGATGTCACCTGTGATTATCGTCCTCTCATGATTGTCCCATCTCCTTCCCTCGACACTACCTCACTCTCGATCGCACCCCCATCCAACCCTCAATCTGTCCTTCATAATCACGATTGTCCTCCCCCCATCTTCCATCATCCTTACTATCCCTGATCGTACCCGTTCCTTCCATCTCTCTCCCTCCCACCCCAATTCATTCCTTCCCCCACCCATAACCAATTCGGCGGCCTTGTGGACTCCTGAGTCACCCCAGGACCTGCGCTGATCTGGAGAAGGAAGGACGTCCCATCCTCTCCCAGGTGTGAGCCTCCTGCAGCCTGCTGGCAAGGCACCCTGGGGTGGAAGCCCTGAGATGAGGGTGAGGGTGAGACCTATGGATGGGTGGAACCCTTTCACCACAGTGCTGTGCCCACTCTACCCACCAGGCTCCCAGTCTGTGCCCACTCTACCCACCAGGCTCCCAGTCTGTGCCCACTCCACCCACCGGGCTCCCAGTCTGTGCCCACTCCACCCACCGGGCTCCCAGTCTGTGCCCACTCCACCCACCGGGCTCCCAGTCTGTGTCCACTCCACCCACCGAGCTCCCAGTCTGTGCCCACTCTACCCACCAGGCTCCCAGTCTGACAGAAGGGAGGGAGTGGGCTGTGAAGAGAAGGCGAGGCCCCATCTGATGCTGGGGTACTGGAGGGGTGGCAGTGGGGTTGGGGATGTGGGGGTGAAAAGGAGGGAGGACTCTTGGGGTGACACTTATGGGTTAGTCTTCCCTCCTGCAGGTGGAGACCCTCCATCACTCCCTCAACCAGCCCTATGGGGAAGGACTGGCCGCCAACCAGATGTACAGCCCACGGGACGTGAGGGTAAGTCATAGGGAATTGGGGGAGGGTGACGGAACGGTGGAGGGGAGGTCGGGCTAGTGATTGAGGGTGCAACACAGAGTGTGGGTGGGAGTCACCACCACCTCCATGTCTTGCCCACCCATAGCCTGGTGTGAGCTCAGTGGGGGGAGGGTGGGAGGGGTGGCTGTTGGTGGGAGGTCTGGGTGTGAGGATATACAAGAGGTGTGAGGGACAGTGACTGGGTGATGTTGGGTGACTCCTGTGTGAAGGAAGCTTATTTTCAGATGAACCGTTGGTTGGAGGAAGAGTAGAAAGGAATAAGGAGGTGGGCAATGTGGAGAGAGGGAATTCCATCAATGAGGGAGGGAGTGAGCTACAAAGGTGGAGGGATAGAGGAAGGAACTCCAGAAATGGAAGGAGGAAACTTAGGAGATGAGGGGAAAAAATAACAGAAGTTCTCTTAGTCCGGATATCTGGAGGGTTCCTGTTCTGACTGGGCTACTATCTCTCAGCTGGGTCACAGGACCAAAACCCTCAGGTGCACAGGATAATCCCATAGCCCCTGATTTAAAGAATTCTGCTTCCTACAAGCCCATGGCTGCTCAGTATACACCCCACAGATCACCGTCACCCTGGCCTGTCCATAAGACAATAAGAAATAGGAGCATTATTAGGTCATTTGGCCCATCATGGCTGATCCTGGATCCCACTTGACCCCATACACCTGCCTTCTCACCATATAATTTGATGCTGTGAATAATACCAAAAAATGCCGACTAATGTCCTTGTGGATCTTGCTATTCCATCAGATTGCCCATATGGCAACAGGGACATTGATACCATTGGCTACAGAGAGGTGCCTGGTGGGTGTGCAGGACACAGTGTGAGTTACAAGGCAGTGGGTTTGGGGTCACCCCCAGCCGTTGCTCTGGGCTCCTGATGCCACTGGCATGAGCAATGGGCGATCTTGTTCTTGCCCTGAAAAATGTCATTGCTAACACTGTGTGAGCTACCAGTGAGGCTACAGCTGGAGCATGGGTCCCTGCCCTTTAGGAGAGCATTAGGGCTGGGACTGTGAGGGGAAAGGAAAAGGCTGCTCCCTTTGAGCTAAAAAGATTGGTCCAAGAGGACACATTGAGAGGCCAGAAAATGGTGCAGAGTTCAGGGCAGATTATCCGTTGGGAGAGACCAACGTTTTCGTTGGATTGGATGGTTGGAAAAGGGTCGAGACCTCGGTAGGTGGTGGAGAAGATGGCATCCTGGGGGAAGGGGTGGCTTGAAGTGTAGTCACCTTGGGGCTTGGCTCAGGCCAAAGTGGGGTTTGTACTTTGGTCAGGAGTGGGATTGGAATTTGGTAAGGGGTTGGAGTTTTGGTTTGGTCAGGGGTTGGATTTTCAGTTTAGTCAGCATTGGTTTTTGGGGTTTGGTCAGAGTTTGTGGTTTGGAGTTTAGTTAGGGGTTGGATTTAAGGTTTGTCCAGGGGTTGGGGGTTGGACTGGGGATTGGACAGGAGTTTTGTTTTGGGGTTTGATGAGGGTTTAGTTCGGGGTTTGGACAGGGGTTGGGTCTTGGGGAGTTGGCGGTTTAAGTTTTGATCAGGAGTTGGACTAGGGTTTGGTCAAGCCTTGGGGTTGGATTGCAGTTTGCCATTGATGGGATTTGGTCAGGGGTTGGGGGTCACCATGAATTCAGTGGTAGTGTTTGGAATTTGGCCCTGCAGGCTTTGTGACCTCCTCCTGTGCCACCCAGGATCTAACTCTGCTTCCGTTCTGACTCCAGGCTAATGGAGGCTGGCAGGATGCAGCCACCCCGTCCTCTGTAACATCTCCCACAGAAGGGCCTGGAAGCGTGCACTCCGATACCTCCAACTGATCTCTGAGAAACCGGACCTTTCCCTGATCCGATGGGCTTGTCTCCAGCATTGACCAATAAGAAAGAAGAGGACAAATGAGAGGATGATTTCAGACATTGGGGTGACCTTGATACTAACCTATCTCCTTGTGTGTTTCACTGTAAAACCTTGGACCTCAGTGTACAGAGGGTGGCAGGTGTTGGAGGAATAACCCCTATAGAGGGATGCCACTCCCAGGATGGGCCACTTCACCACCACCCCTCCCACATTCCATCTTGTCCTGTACCTACAAATGGTTGCTCATGACACACGGACCGTTGGTGGGATCGCCCCATCCCTCTGTTGTCCAGGAAGGCAACCATTCCACTGGGATGTGCAGTTACACATGAGGTGTGTGGTTCTGTGGGATGCGAGTGTGGGCTTTGCAGATTGGAGGCACATGTGGGTGCACTTCACCTTGGCCTTTGTCTTTTCTGTTGGGGGGAGGAATTTGAGGGAAGGTTTTCTGTAGACCTGGTCCAGGTAGGACAGAGTCAATTTATGGTTATCCCACGCACAGTTTGTGTGGTATGGTTCAACCTCTCAGCTCAGTCTCTCCCCCTCCACCCTCCCTCTCCCCCCCCCAACTGTCCCCCCCCCGTTTTCCCTCGCACTCTCCCTGTCCTCACTGCGATCTCTTCTCTCCCCTTACTGTCCCGCCACCCTGTCACCCTACACTCTTCCATGCTGTCTTGCCTCTCCCCCACTCCTCTCTCCCTCAACCCCACCACACTTTCTCTGCTTCTCCCTCAGGGTGTATGTATGTGTGTGTGTGTGTGTTTTTGTGTGCTTTCTGTATGTGTGTGGTGAGTTTTCTGTGTGCATATGTAATTTTTCTATGCATGTATGTGGTCTGGGTTTATCTGTGTTTTTCTCTGTGTGTGCTGCGTGTTTTTTCGGCCTGTATGAGTGTGTGCTATTTTTCAGTGTGGTGTGATTGACAACCTCTGTGTGCTCTCCATCGTGGACAGTGCGGGATTGGTAGATGCTGAGAGATCAGTTTACAGGGAAAATTAGAGTGGAAGAGAAAGAAAGATGGTGTTCCTCTATGAGCTAATGAGAGCTTGATGGGCTGAGTGGCTTCCTGTGTTGGTCCAGGCCTGCGACCTGCCAGCTGAATGATAGAGGCCCCCTCCCCGCTAGTCACAGTCACACTCACCCAGGCCAGAGGGCTGGGAGCACCCCATGACCCTGGGCCCAGGGTGGGGTGCTCACCTGAAGGAGGGACCGGGGCACCAGTTGTGCCCTGGCTGTCCCTGTCCAACTCACATCTGCCCAGGTTTCCGGCCCCATCCTGTTGCTGCAACTGCCAGAAACACTCAAAAGAAGGTTGTTTCCTCAACCTATATTGCTCATTGGCAGTTCCCCTTCCTTGAGACCTGAGAATCAACCAATTGTCTGCATAATCTGTAAGATTGACAGGAATGGCAGCCAGTGGTAGAGGTGGAATGGGTGGCAGGCAACTGTGTAGGGTTAGTGCTGAGGTCCCACTGACTCTATCACCAGTATCCTCTGGGCCTCGGTTTCTCCGCAGGTCCTGCTCATCATTGGCACATACTTGGGTTTCCCTCAGCTGCTCCGGTTTCTTCCCACATCCCAAAGAGTAGGTTTAATGGAATCTGAAAATTGCCTCCAAGAGTGTGGCTGAGGGGTGGAATTGATATGAATGCAGGGAGATTACCTGGCAGGGAAAACTTTTGGGGTGGTGGGGGCAGGTGATAAGGACTGCTTCATGAGCTGGTAGCTCGATAGGCCCGTTGGAAGCAGGTGTGGAGCCCTTGGAGGAGCCAAGAGAAATAGAAGAGGGGCAGAAATCCCTCAAGTGCTTGCGTCAGCTAAGCACGCATCACCTTCACTCATTCCCCTCCCTCCCAATACCCTGCTTCCATTGAGGTCAATGGTACCAGATCTTCCATATTTCAAGGAAAAATTCCAACCTTCCAAAGTGCACATTACCTCCTCTCTCCAAAGCCCCTCACCCTCCTCCCATCTGCTTGGTGTCACTGGTAAAGCAACCCCCATGGTTTATTGAGGGGAATCCTCGGCCAATCTCTCCTCCTCTGAGGTGAACACTTTATACGTTTTGCGTTTGGTGGGGTCGGGCGGGAGGGTGGTTTAGCGTTGTCGCGGGTTTCGGGGGAATCGGGGAGAAGACCTCCTTTTCTCCAGGTCTATCTCACTCAGTGTTTTAATACTTTTTTTTCTTTTTGTCTGCCACGCATTGATGACTAGGGTTTTACAGTGACGTTTTTAACACTGCGAACTAGTCGTGCTAACTCGCGGGCACAGTGTATATACTGTAGAAAGAAGTATTTGTACATGATTAGCCAATCAAAAAAAAAATAAAAAACGGCTTTATTACCTCATGCAAGCTCATATAAACCAATAGAATTACTACATGTTTTACCAGTTTTAGAGTGCTCACATACTACCTCTGACATTCACACTAGAACATCTTTTGTTTATTTTTCTTTTCTTTGTAAAGTGGTTTTTGAAGTCAGCACAAAATTGCAGTGTGTAATGATTTTAAGTTGAAGGCGCTGACAAAAAAAAAAGATAATTTTGTCACAGTTTTCACGCATCCTGGGATATAGGCAGCGGCAGGCTGATTGTTACCTACTAAAATCTGTGAATCAGAGACCAGTTTTTTATCAAGTTTTTCAAATCTTACTTGGAGGGTTTCTGAGCTCAAAGGGGAGAGGGGATGAAGATCAAAATAAAAGATCGATTTGAGGTTTTTTTGTTTGATCTCTTGTGCATCTGTTTTGGGGAAAATTGTCATTCCCCATCCCCTGCTTTCACTCCATCCTGACAAGTGGTGCTAGAAAAGGCTGTGGCCTAGGCTGAGTGAGTGTTGCTTCCGCCCCTTTAGGTTTCATGTGGCCTCCTGCTGTGTTCTTCTTCCACCCTCACAGGAGGGTAGGCCACAGGTGGAATTGTCTTTGGGGTTACCAGAGAACCAGGGTTTCTAAATGCACCACAGTTAGCAGCAGCCAACTATCCCTGGAAAGCCATTACTGGAGTGACTATGCCATTGTTCCATTTGAGTGGGGGGCGGTGCATCCTCCATGGCATTTCCTGTTGGCTTCTGCGTGTCCATGGAGAAAGCCCATTGTGAACATGTGGCTCTTGATACTTGGGTGGGCTGGAGGGGAGGGAGTAAGTGCTGCAAGTTGTACATCATTGTACACCATTGAGATGGTTCCCAAGAAATACAGAAGGGGAAGAATGCCCAGTGTTAGTTCCCCACACCCGAGACTTAGTTCCCACACCTGTCCCAAGCATATCTGTTCCACAGCAATTCCAGTCCAAGCCAAGCAAATGGCAAAGGGAGCTGCAACTGGCAAGATGGCCAACTTAAAATACTGGCCACACCCCATGGGAGCTCCCCGTGCCATCCCGGGACTCGTGCCTTTCCTTCCCAGCCTAAAGAAGGTAAACCTGCTGGGTTGGGGATATGGAGTTGTGAGTTACGAGATTTTCCCTTGCCAATCCTGAAACAGCATAAAATGGCTAAGTGCCCCTGATTGGATGGGAAGAGGCCCAAGTTTGAACATTGCCTCAACTCAGGGTCCCTATCAGGTTAGATTTGAAATTCCTAATGGTTTCTGATTTTGAATTTCTATTATGTTTAGTTGATATTTCTTTTCCAACTGTTTCAATGTATTTTCTGTTACGCTTTACGAATGTGCACATTTTTTTGTTAAGAAAAAGAGGGAAAGGAAAAAAAAATGGCTGTGATGGGGAATGGGCTATGGTTTGGGTTTTTTTGGCTTGAATGGTCCTTGGCAGAGAGACAGAAGTGGGGTACCTGTGATGCAAGACAAATCCTGGCATCAGGGGTAGAGAGAGGTCTGTGGCATTCGTCCACCCTTACTCTGCCTTCCCCAACCCCTAGCCAGACTACCAACACCCCCACCCCCTCGCTCTCCACAGGCCCTGCCCCCAACACCAGTCTCTGGCTTGTGGGCCGAGGTTTGATGGTGTCAAGGGGCCTTGAGCAAGAGGTTTGCCAAAAATCAGTTTGGCTTCGTTTTTGTTTTGAGATGACGTTTTGTAAAGGGGTTTGCCGAGACCAGGAATGTCTCCTCCAGTGTTATGCTGCCATTCTGTGCTGCTAAGTAACCATGATTGCTTTCAATAAACTTTATTGTTCCATGCAAACCTTCTTCCCGTGTTTTGTTAAGGAGTTTCTCTCCTTCCTGGATACCCAAGTGTGGGTTTACTTCCTGGGACACCGCACAAGGTTACAGTGAAAGATTTTCAATCAGGTGCTCCCGTCCTGACCAGAGAGTGAAGGGAAGTCATTTCTGTAAGCATAAAAGAAAGCCATTTGGCCGTTTGAGTCAATGCCAGTTCTCAGGGAAATCCCATTCCCTGCCATTTCTTTTGCCCCACACACCCATAGTTTCCCACTCTTCCTCCTCCACCCAGACTTTACCCTACCCTTACATTCCACAGTGGCTATTTCACCGACCAATTGACTACATTGTGACCTGTCCTGATCTTCAATGTCCCACAGCTCTTCCCACCCTCCTCTGCTGATGCTTGCTCTCCTCTCTCATTGCCTGCAGTTCCCACTTGTTTTCCCTTACCCCTTTCGTTATCATCCATCCACCCTCTCATTGTCCCAATTTCCTCTCCATTCAAATCTCCCCTCTTTAACACTGTCTATATGTTGACCCTTGACATCTCTGCTTGTTCCCTCCCTCATCTGATCTGAGTTTTGCTTTTCCCTCCTAACCTATCCTCCCACCCTTTCATCTGCCTCTAGCCTCCTCCCTTCTGCCATTAGCCCTCACGCTATCACTGTAATCTTGTCCAGAGCACCTTACGCTATCACTGTAATCTTGTCCAGAGCACGTCGATCTTCTCAATAACCTCTCACAGTTCCCTAACTCTATACCTTTCTTTCTACCTTGACCCACCCCCACCTGTGCTGCAGTCGGAGCCTATGAGCCCTTTACTCCTGGGCCAGGTTATGTTTGTTTGAGGTTGGGGACCTTTCGACTGCCATGGGTGTTGAGGGAGAGGGGAATCTTATTTAAATAGATAGATAGACATACTTTATTGATCCCAAGGGAAATTGGGTTTTGTTACAGTTGCACCAACCAAGAATGGAGTATAAATATAGCAATATAAAACAATAAATAAATAATAATATGTAAATTATGCCAGATGGAAATAAGTCCAGGACCAGCCTATTGGCTCACGGTGTCTGACCCTCCAAGGGAGGAGTTGTAAAGTTTGATGGCCACAGGCAGGAATGACTTCCTATGATGCTCAGTGCTGCATCTCGGTGGAATGAGTCTCTGGCTGAATGTACTCCTGTGCCCAACCAGTACATTATGTAATGGATGGGAGACATTGTCCAAGATGGCATGCAACTTAGACAGCATCCTCTTTTCAGACACCACCGTCAGAAAGTCCAGTTCCGTCCCCACAGCATCACTGGCCTTACGAATGAGTTTGTTGATTCTGTTGGTGTCTGCTACCCTCAGCCTGCTTCCCCAGCACACAACAGCAAACATGATAGCACTGGCCACCACAGACTCGTAGAACATCCTCAGCATCGTCCGACAGATGTTAAAGGACCTCAGTCTCCTCAGAAAATAGAGACAGCTCTGACCCTTCTTGTAGACAGCCTCAGTGTTCTTTGACCAGTCCAGTTTATTGTCAATTTGTATCCCCAGGTATTTGTAATCCTCCACCATGTCCACACTGACCCCCCACATTTCACCACACTTTTTGAGGTTTTGGTACAAGCAATATCCTTGATCCAGGAATACCAATTCGAATCCCACCAAGCTGGCTCAGACTTCAGCTCCAGAGACCTGGAAATGGTCCAATCATAGGTGCTGTCCGTGTGTGGAAACGACCCTGTGATTTCTTCCCCACCCCCACCCCCAATCCCTGTGCTCTAGTTTCTTCCCACATCTACTGGTTGGTGGGTTAATTGACTGCTGAAAACTGCCCCCATAGTGTGCGGGTAAGTGGCAGAAAGGATTAAAGGTGGGGTTGACCATGAGGAGCACATACAAAATGTTGGAGGAACTCAGCAGGTCATGCGGTATCTATGGAAATGAGTGAACTTACTGCCCATTACTCTGCTGGCATTTGGGGCGGCAATGAAGATCCTCCGTCTCCGGCCGTGTTCAGGGCTTCCTTCGTCATGTCAGTAGCTCAATTTTCACTACTGTCAGTCATGCAAGTGCCAGGTGTAGACTCAAAAATACCATCGTACACAGATGTAGAAGGATTCTTTATTACTGTTTGCAATAACAATTTTGTTTTACCAATCAGGATTGTTAGCCTTGAGCTGAACCCCAGACTTGGCTCCCTTGACCCGTTTGGCCCGGGTGACCGTTTGAAAGACAAAGCATAAAGCACCTGACTCCGGCCAACCTATCTGGTTCATTGAGGCATAGAAGCCTCCAAACCTCGACAAGGTTGTAGTCTTTTTGGAGAGGAAATGAATGTAAAAGATGATAAATGGAAATGGGGTTGATGATGGGCATGTGAGATGGAGGTAATACAATGGATCGTCAGTTTGTCTTGCTCTGGGTCTCCGCATCCGGAATCTCTTGTATCCGTGTGATGAGATGGGGGGTGAATACGGCCCCTCAAGAAGGATGAAGGTGGCAGATGCAGGAGAACACTGCCACCTGCAAACCGTGCACCATTGTGACTTGAAAATAAATCGCTATTCCATCATTGTCACTGAGTCTAAATCCTGGAATTTGATCCCTGACAGTGGGATGCCTTCACTAGAAAGACCGTGTCTGCTCACCCCAGCCTTCTCATGGGGCAGTTAGGAATGGGTGAAAAAATGCTGGCCTTGCCGCTTCCATCCACATTCTGGCAATGGATAAAACTGCAGTTTAAAGCTCCGCATCCGGTACCAGCGCAGTGTTACGGCAGGGAACGGGAGCCTTGATTGAAGCCAGGAGCCATTGCCCTTGTTGGAGGTGAGGTGATCTTGCAGTGTTCAGGGATCAAGGTTAAACTCAGAACAGCTGGAAATTCCTGGCAATGAGCCAACAGCTCATAAATTTTGAGTGGATTGTGTTGCTCAGTGCCCTGCAGGTCCAGATAATTGGAAGCGACCCCAGGAGCAGAGGAGCCTTTGGCCTAGTCACCGGTGTGGGAACGAAGGCCTGGTTTCCATAGAAACTGAGCGGGAGGCAGAGGCAGGGTGAAAATGGAAGACAAAATTGCACTGAGTGAAGCAAAGCGGGAGGTTGTGAGACAGCCAGTGACTTGGGGGGATTAAATTGGCACGGGAATCAGATAAAAAGAAACGAGGCAGCATTTCAGCTATGCTGAAACAAAAGCTTCACCCTCCAAGCCCATGGGTCAACACTTGAGGAAGAGAAAGGAGTGCACTGATAGCTGGAAACTGTGGTAGCTTCGGCTATTGCTGGAGAAATGTTTATGCACTGGCTGAACCTTCTAGAACTTTCTTGTGTTTCTCCATCCCTGAGTCACACTGTAGAATCGAAGGGAAGAGGAGGTGTGGGGAGAAGAACGATGTCTCATTAACAACCAGAGAAAGCAGGACTACTGTCACAGCCTGAAGCTGGTGTGGGTTTACAGTGGGTGCAGGGACTTACCCACAGATTCGGGTACAGTCATTTAGCTCAGGTTAAGCTAATGACAGATTATCCAAATGGAGATGTGAAGGTGGCAAATCCATCTTTGACTCTGATTTTTGAAAATGATTCCAAAAGCAGGCCTTGTCTGGAAATCTCCCTGCCTTTCCCTTGCTCTACCTTTGGGGCCCCACTTAGCATTTTCACTGTGACCTTGCAACCTGACCTTTGAGAGAGTAATGGTCAGAAGGGTAGGGGCTAATTCATTTCTGTTACTTTTAAAGCACAAAGTGCCAGTCTTTGAAAGAATATCTCTTGCACTGGTTGGAAATCATTTTTCTTCATCCAAACCAGGGCTTGGGTCATGTTACTGCCCTACTTTTTAAATTAGGATTTTAATTTGTAACATTCTTATTAGAGGAGGCCAATTGTTCAAATAATATGTTTCACTAACTCTGTTGTTACCTATGTTAGACCCTGTAGGTTTTTGGCTGCTGAGAGTGGAGAGGCGGAGAGGCAGAGTGGCACAGCTTGTAAAGCCAATACTTCGCAGTGCCAGAGACCCAAGTTCAGTCCTGATCCATGCTCCAATCTCCTCCCATAATCAAAAATGTGGGAGTTGGTCATTCTGCATTGTCCGTTGTGTGTAGGTGAATGGGGTGTCTAATTTTATTTTTTTGTTGGCGGGGAAAGCTTTTGTTTGGTGACAGAGGCTGAGTACAGGGCTACGGTAGGAAACTTTGTCACATGGTGTGAGCAGAATTATCTGCAGCTTAATGTGAAAAAGACTAAGGAGCTGGTGGTAGACCTGAGGAGAGCTAAGGTACTGTTGACCCCTGTTTCCATCCAGGGGGTCAGTGTGGACATGGTGAAGGATTACAAATACCTGGGGATACGAATTGACAATAAACTGGACTGGTCAAAGAACACTGAGGCTGTCTACAAGAAGGGTCAGAGCCTTCTATATTTCCTGAGGAGACTGAGGTCCTTTAACATCTGTCAGACGATGCTGAGGATGTTCTACGAGTCTGTGGTGGCCAGTGCTATCATGTTTGCTGTTGTGTGCTGGGGCAGCAGGCTGAGGGTAGCGGACGTCAACAGAATCAAGAAACTCATTCGTAAGGCCAGTGATGTTGTGGGGATGGAACTGGACTCTCTGATGGTGGTGTCTGAAAAGAGGATGCTGTCTAAGTTGCATGCCATCTTGGTCAATGTCTCCCATCCACTACATAATGTACTGGGTGGGCACAGGAGTACATTCAGCCAGAGACTCATTCCACTGAGATGCAGCACAGAGTGTCATAGAAAGTCATTCCTGCCTGTAGCCATCAAACTTTACAACTCCTCCCTTGGAGGGTCAGACACCCAGAGCCAATAGGCTGGTCCTGGACTTATTTCATAATTTACTGGCATAATTTTCATATTACTATTTAACTATTTATGGTTCTATTACTATTCATTATTTATGGTGCAACTGTAACGAAAACCAATTTCCCCCGGGATCAATAAAGTAAAAGTATAACTATGACTATGACAGATCATGCCGTACGCAATGACACTGAGGCAGTTAAAGAAAAGGGAATGCAGAATGCAGTGTTGTTGCTATGAGGGAGTTTGTGAGGATGTGGAGAGAGTAGAGAAAATGGAATTAATGAACAGTAGTGTAAATGGGTGGTTGATGGTCAGCATGGAACCAGTGGGCCGAAGGGCCTGTTTTCAAGCTGGATGACTTTCATGTTATAAACAAGAAGAAACCAGTTTTATGGATGGACAGTCTTCTTTCTGAGCACCAAGCCCTCACCAAACCATTCATCATCCTCCCCTGGGTGGAGGCTCAATGGCCAGGTGGGACTTAAGGCTTGACTCGGGTGGATGCATGACATCACAGCAGTGTGTTCTCGCAGTTCTGGTCCCCTTAGGATGAGGGTAAAGTAGTGTTTGGAGAAGGTTCATCTGGCCAGTCCGCCAGGATGCCACCTCGTCATCGGTGCCAGATAGGTATCAGTTGGGATACGAAGGAGAACCCGAGGATGTTAGAAGCATCCTCAGCCCCTCAAGCCTGGCCCTCTGTGCAAGAATAATCATGGTCGATATGCTCTAGGCCTTAATTCCTCCTTTGTGTCAATCATCAGGAAGAGCCTGTCCTTATGAGAGATTTGTGGTCACCAGGACAGCTAGTCCATCAGCCTGGTGAGTAACCCTTAGGCCTGGCAATCCAACCTCAGACCGGTGGAGAGGCTTCATTCCTGATGTTTAGGCCTTAATCAGGAATCCAAGGCCTGACCAGACCTCCCTAATGTCCTTCTGATGTCCAGAAGGGTCCCGGACCCCTTCACTGTTTCAAAATGCTGTTGGCAGTCAGAGACATTCAACATACTTCTATCATCTGACATGTCCCCAATCTCCAGCTGCATTGTGCTGTGTTTGACTGCAGTCTTCGCAAAAGATAGAACATAGAACAGAACAGATTCCTTATCACTGTCTTGTATAACGTTGTTTTGCAGCTTTACAGAGAAAGATATAAAATTACAATAAAGTTGTAAAAATAATTAGTGAAAAAGTAGAATAACAAGGGAGCATTCATGGACTGATCTGAAGTCTGCAAAGAACACAATGTCGAATTAAATTAAATCTCTTCTGCCTGAACATGGTCCATCCCTCCATTCCCTGCACATTAATGTGTCTGTTCAACAGCCTCATTAATACCCCTCCCACCACCCCTGGCAGCCCATTCCAGTCAACACCACTCTGTCATAGGCCATGCTCTGACACCCCTGATTGGTCTTGGCAAATTTTTGTACAAATTTTTGCCGTTACCTTCTTCTGGGCAATGTATTTACAAGACAGGTGACCCCAGCTGTCAGCAATGCTCTTCAGAGATTGTCTGCCTGGCATCAGTGGTTGCATAACTGGGATTTGTGATATGCACCAGCAACTCAAACAATTATCCACCACCTGCTCCAACGGCTTCATGTTTTCCTGATCAGGGGGCTAAGCAGGTGCCACACCTTGCCCAGAGTGACCTGCAGGCTAGCAGAGGGAAGGACCACATTATACCTCTCTTGGTAGAAACATATCTCCACGCCACCACCCTATGCCTTTTATAATCTAATAAAATTTTAACAAGCCTCCCCTCAGCCCCTGTCGCTCCAGAGAAAACAGCCCCCAGTTTGTCCAAACTCTCTTTAGAGCTCATACTCTCTAATCCAGGCAGCTTCCTACTGAACCTGTTCTGCACTTTTCCCAAAGATCCAACATCCTTCATGTACTGGGACAACCAGAATTGCTTCCAATAGACCTCAGGCCCAGTGAGCAGGTATCTAGCAGTGTACTCTCACACAAAGTCCATTCCTGTTGCACATACATGATTCCTCCTTATGCTGGCATTTCTGATTGCCGGATTTGGTTATATTAATGGTTTCACTTTATTGTAAAAAAACAGCAAGTACACATCATGAGATTCTGCAGATGCTGGAAATCTTAAACAACACACACAAGAAGCTGGAGGAACCCAGCAAGTCAGGCAGCATCTATGACTGTTTGTTCTCCTTCAATGTTTCGGCCTGAGACCCTTTATCAGGACCACATGCTAGCCCGAAACATTAACCATTTGTTCCCCTTCATAGATTTTGCCTGTCTTGCTGAGCAATGCTTTGGTTTTGACTTTGTTTTAAATGCTTTAGTGAGTAATTTTTCTGGATCTACTCTTCCCCAACAAGGTTAGCATTTATTGCCCCTCCCTAATTCATCCTGAGAAGCTGAGGATGTATCGGGTGCAGCCTCACTGCTTTTCCAGCCTTTCCAGAAGTCTGAAGCCCATGACTGCCGCCTTCTGCCTCTCCCTCCCTCTTTGCTGAGGATATATAGGACCTACATTTGACCTCCCTCTTGGTGCTCCCATGGGCATGAACAATATTTCACAGGGAAGTCTGCGATATTTTGGCCCTGTTAAAGCACGAAGGATGGCGCTGGAAGCCACAGAGGATATACACTGCACCACAAACTTCAAGACTGCCAACACATCCTCTCTTTTGTTGTTGATACATTTTAGGACAATCTCTTCCCTGAACTCACTGGCTTCCCTGTCCTCCTGCCACAGTAAGTACAGATGAGAAATATTCATTGAAGACCGCTTGTATCTTGTGTGGCTCCACACACAGACAGCCACATTGATCACGGAAACCAGCCTCCCCCACCAAAGACTCTGTCTACACATCTCACTACCTCAGTAAAGCAACCAGCACAATCAAAGACACTACCCACCCGGGCATTCTCTCTTCTCCCTCCCACTGGGAAGAAGATACAAAACCCTGAAACCACATAGTACCTGGCTCAGACTCTTGATCTCTCACTCTACCTTGTTATGACCTTGCACCTTATAGTCTGCCCGCATTGCACTTTTTCTGCATTTGTTATTGTTATATCTCAATGCACTATGTAATGATTTGATCTGTATGAATAGTATGCAATAAAAGTTGTTCCTTGTGCCTTGGTACAAGTGACAATAATAAGCTAACTCCATTTCTAATCCTTGAGGGGTAATTCGAGGGCATAGGTTTAAACGCAAGAAGGATGAGATTTAAAAGTGCGCCTGAGGGGCAACTGCTTCACACAGGGGGTAGTGGGCTATTGGAACTAGTTGCCGGAGGAAGTGAGCAATTGCAATATTTCTAAGACATTTGGATAAATACACAAGTAGGAACGCCTGATGTTTATGGGGCAAATATGGGCTAATGAGACTAAATTAAACAGCACCTTGAACGGCAAGGACGAGTTGGGTCAAAGGACCTGTTTCTGATGCCACTATGACCATCTGATTGCCTGGGCACACTTGGCTCCCCTCTACCCCAATGCCTGTGGATGAGTCAGGAGATCCCACAAGCAGCAACTAACAAGGGAATCCTGAGGAAATGCCGGGTAAGGAAAGCTCCTTTAAATGTACTGTGTTAACACAGTCGCCACATTCACAGCACCCCTCCCCCTACCCTCACTCAGCCAGCCTGGAATGCCTCTGGGTCTAAGCAACACTCACAACACACTGGAGGAACTGGGTCTGATGTGAGATCCCAGTCTATCATGTCCCAGAAAAGAGCTGAACATGACAATGAACTTCACAACTGTGTTGTGAAGAGCGGAGTCCCTTTTTACAGATCCCAGGGTTGCCATTACTGTACATTTATGAGCAGTATATATTTCCCAGTCAAACAGAGTAAAGCGGCTGTCTGCTGCAGTAATTAATATGTCATTGGACATGCCTGGCCTCCTTTCTGTTTATTGGGAATCTCTTCAAAAGGACAGCGTAGGGCTCTATATAAAAGAGTTGACATAAATCTCACTTTTACATTCTTCCCGTGTTCTGGGAGCGGAGGCCCAGACAGAGAGGAGGCGGCGCAGGTTCGCGCTGAAAACGCAGCGAAAGTCAGAGGAGCAAAAATACTGCAGCTGCTGAAGGTCTGAGATAAAGTCTGAGACCTGGAGAAGGCAGAGGGGGGAAATGCGGGTGGTTTGTCCTGTGAGAAGAGGTTGGATCTGCGTCCGGAGTCAAAGAACAAATCAACTAGTTACAGGCAAGCCAACCATTCAACTAATAGGTCACAAGATGTGCCTGCTCTACCCAAACACCACTTTGGCAAGTTCACTGGGTCACTCTCACTACCCGCCCTCCGTCTGCCTAAACACCCCACCAGAGAAACAGGGTTTCAGTGTGGTATTTTTGGAGTGACACCCACTGACAGGGGTGCCACACTGCGGGAGGGCAACACTGTGGGAGTGCCACACTGTCAACGATGCCAAAGAATTGGGGTGCCTCACTATGGAGTGTGCTAAGCTATGTCCCAGGCCTTCCTATGAGTGGACTCTCCTGTCTGAAGCATTCCTCAAAAAGTAGGGACCTCAGAGGTGGCCTAGGCAGCGTTTAGCCATCAATATTCCAAACAGGTGCCAGTCGCCAGTCTGCTGACTGATGTTGTTCCCCCACCCCCTGCCAATGCTCCTGTGCCCTGTCCTGCTGCAGGATCCTTGCATCTCCTTCAGAACACCCAGAGGTGGTTCAGGGAGTGTTTGGTAGGTAGGAGCTCTGCACCTGCCGACTGCTCAGAGCCCTTCTGCCCCCCGCTGGGAAGCACTGTCTGTGGGATGGATTGAACCCTCAACTCCAAGGTTTGAGCCCCGCAGCCAGAACACTGGGACGGGTTTGCCCAAGGCCCTGTGGAGATGACGGACTCCCTGACTTCCTGCTGTGGCTGGGCGGAGACTGAAAAAGAAACAAACCTCCGCACCAGGCAGGAACCAATGACCAGGCACGATGACTAAACTTTAGCACGGAAGTTAATTCCCCTGTTTCAGGAAGACCAAGGTTGCCATCTCCTGGTTGCAATACTCCTTAGCCACGGGGCGTATGTCAAAAACACAAGTGGTAGGTCCCCTGCCGATGGAGAATAGAATAAACACACCATTTTATATCTGCACCATCCATATTGCAATAATCCAACACAGTCTTCATCCCAAGCCTAGAAGGAGACTGTATGGCCCACTGAGTATATACCAGTTCACATTCCACACATTTGTCCTGTATACTTATCCCACATTTCCAGGACCCCATGCCCCCCTCCACCCCAAGACTCTTCTGCTGACCTACACTCTGGTGGGAGCAATTTAGTCTACTGTTAACTTAGCGACCTGCACGTCAATTAGGGATGTGGAAGGAGACCGGAGCACCAGAGAAGGGAGATGGAAACCCGCACAGTCACGGAGAGACCTCTGTGCAGAAGGCAACAGAGATCAGGATTGAACCCGGTTCCCCAGGTCCCAGTAGCAGTAGCACTGACTGATCTAACACACAAAATGCTGGAGGAATTCAGCAGGCCAGGCAGCATCTACGGAAAAGAACGTACAGTCGAGGTTTCAGACCAGGACCCTTCATGAGGACTTGAAAGGCAGGAGGCAGAGTAAGACGGTAGGGTTGAGGGGAAAAGAGTCCAAGCCTACAGGTGATAGGTGAGACCAGGTGAGAGGGAAAGTGGGTGGCTGGAGGATGGGAATGAGTACCACTTCCCCTGGCAGTGTGTTCCAGGCATCTACCATTTTCTATGTAAAAAAAAAATCAACCTTGCAAATAGTCTTATGCTCTAACTCTCCTTTAAACTTTTCCCCTCTCACTTTGAACTTATGCCCTCTAGTACACATATTGAAATTGGAGTTGGTGTTGGTTTATTAACTATAAAAGCTATAAGAAGGAAAAAGATTAAATGCAAGGGTAAACTAGCCAATAATATAAAGCAGGAACTAAAATTTTTCAGTTATCTAAAGAGTAAAAGGGAGGTGAGAGTTGATATTGGACCACTGGAAATGATGTTGGTGAGGTAGTTATGAGAAGACAGAAATGACTCTGCCAGAGCCTCCGCGACCACTTTTCAAGTGGTTGTCTTGGAGGAAAGATTCTGGGAGTGGTCCCCCACGTCCGTCTCACAGCGCAGTCTTTTTTTTTAGGAGACCGAGTTGCAAGTTCGACACTCAACCCGGCGTGGATGGAAGGCGTGCCCAGGAGCAGCGCGACTGGGTTCGAACTCAGGAAATTTCGCTCTGGAGTCCGGTGCTGATGTCACTGCGCCACCTGCCGGCCCAGATGAACTTAATGGGTACTTTGTATCCGTCTTCACTGTGGACTAGGTGAAGAACAAGAGGATAAGGCGTGAGAGAATAGGACCAATCAGGTGTGACAGTGGAAAAGTGTGTATGGAACCGGCGGAGATGGCAGAGGTCCCTAAAGAATACTTTGCTTCGGTATTCACTACGGAAAAGGATCTTGGCGATTGTAGGGATGACTTGCAGCGGACTGGAAAGCTTGAACATATAGATATTAAGAAAGAGGATGTGCTGGAGCTTTTGGAAGGCATCAAGTTGGATAAGTCACCGCAACCAGATGGGATGAACCCCAGTCTACTGTGGGAAGCGAGGGAGGAGATTGCTGAGCCGCTGGCAATGATCTTTGTATCATCAATGAGGATGGGAGAGGTTCCGGAGGATTGGAGGGTTGTTCCCTTATTCAAGAAAGGGAGTAGAGATAGCCCAGGAAATTACAGGCCAGTGAGTCTTACTTCGGTGTTTGGTAAGTTGATAACTCGGAAGTAGGTACAGAGGAAATGTCAGGGGTAAGTTAGTTTTTTACGCAGAGAGTGGTGAGTGCGTGGAATGGGCTGCCGGCGGCAGCGGTGGAGGCGGAAACAATAGGTCTTTTAAGAGACTCCTGAATGTCTACATGGAGCTTAGAAAAATAGAGGGCTGTGGGTAAGCCTAGGTAGTTCTAAGGTAGGGACATGTTCGGCACAACATTGTGGGCCAAAGGGCCTGTATCGTGCTGTAGGTTTTCTATGTTTCTATGTTTCTACTCACATATACTCACACCCACAAAAACAAAAGATACAATTGCACAGAGAGTTACACAGTCTGTCACTGGTGGCAATGGAGACATGTCCCCTCACACATCACAGCTCCAGGAAGACGAGTTTAATCCTGACCCTGGGTGCTGTCTGTGTGGAGTTTGTATGTCCTCCGTATAAGCACGTGTATTTGATGGGAATTCAAGAAGGAAGAGGATACTGGTAAATAATTAGAGGAATGGGATTGTTCTTATAGTCAACATGGACTCGATGAGTCAAGTGGCCTTCTCTGTTTTAATTAATATAACAGTCATATACATACCCACATATAGGAAGAAACACACTGAGAGTGTGTGTGTATATATACACACACACACACACACACCCACAAAATAAAACACTGGTCCCTATTCTTCAAGCTGGCCTTCTCAAGATCTGGAACGCCATTGTAATAGCCCACGTGTACAACGAGGCCAGGTTCAGACTAGTTGCAGGGTCTCGAGAGACTTTGGGAATGAGGTGGAATGTCCGACTGGTGAGAATCCATGAATAGAATGCCCAAGCAGAGAGTTTCTAACGACAGTCTGTCTGGTTGATGAGGTTCTACGATTGAAATGTCAGGGCAGTAAGATTCAGAGGACAGAGTGTCTGAGTGCTGAGATTCTAAGTTGGGATGTCCATTGGGTGAGGTTTGAAGGATGTATTGATCTGGGCAGTGAAGTGAGGCGAACCTTTGACATGCAGCACACCCTAGTCCCCAGCTTTCCAGTCATCAATGTAGTCCGTCTTTCACTGTGTAATAAACACTCAGAATAAATTTTAAAAGTATAAAGTTACTTAAACCTTTCAAAATTAATTTTAAAGTCAACTGACAACACATTAAAACAACAGGAATTCTGCAGATGCTGGAAATTCAAGCAACACACATCAAAGTTGCTGGTGAACGCAGCAGGCCAGGCAGCATCTGTAGGAAGAGGTACAGTCGACGTTTCAGGCCGAGACCCTTCGTTAGTCCTGACGAAGGGTCTCGGCCTGAAACGTCGACTGTACCTCTTCCTACAGATGCTGCCTGGCCTGCTGCGTTCACCAGCAACTTTGATGTGTGTTGCCTGAGAACACATTAAAGCGTAATTAACAATTTTTAAAAAATCAAAGCAAGCAGAAAGAATTTTTAAAGAAGTAATGCTTTATTGTTCAATTTCTCTTCTGCTCTCATGCTTCAGAGCTGTGTGGTTCCTTTCCTGTTTACCCTGTGTAGCTTGGATTTAAGATACAACAATGAGTCATGTTTTCTTCAGAAATTCTCTTGATGACTCAGCAATAGTTGAGTGTGTAAAGCAAGGGTGGGAGGATGAATACAGGGCCCTGGTGGAGGACTTTGTCAAATGGTGCAAGCTGAATCATTTGCAGCTGAACATCAGTAGGACGAAGGAGATGGTGATGGACCTTAGGAAGATTATAAGCCTGCACGGCTGCCTGTTACTATTGATGGTTAGGACGTGGATGTAGTGAGGACCCACAAGTACCTGGGGGTGCATCTGGATGACAGACTTGAGTGGAGCACCAACACAGAGGTTGTGTACAAGAAGGACCAGAAACACCTCTAATTCCTGAGGAGATTGAGGTCCTTTGGAGTACGTAGGCCTCTCCTTCACATGCTCTGCCAGTCTGTTGTCGACAGTACAATCTTCTATGTGCTGGTGTGCTGGGGCAATGAAGTCAACGCGGGTGATGTCAACAGGCTCCATAAATTGATTAGAAAGGCCGGCTCTGTTATAAGAGTCAAACTGGAGGCTGTGGTAGAACAAAGGACCCCACGGAAAATCCTGGCAATTCTGAACAATGTTTCTCATCTTCTGCATGCTACCTTGGCTGAGCAGAGGAACAACTTTAGCCATAGACTAGGACAACTGTGCTGCTCCAAAGAGTGCTATATGAGGTCATTCTTACCCTCGACCATTAGGCTCTATAATCAGTCAACCTATAGCTGGGGGAGTGATGACCCCCTCCCTTTAGAGTGTTTGAGGTAACTTATTTTTTTATTCCCTCTTACTTCTCTTCTAATATTTGCATATCTGTGCACTTGTAATGCTATTGTGACACTGTAATTTCCTTCGGGATCAACAAAGTATCTACCTATCTATGCAATCCACCACTGGGCTTAGCAATTCTCTCAAACACACAGAATGGAATATCTAGCTGAATCCTCCTGATTAGTCTCACCCCAAAAAGCTGCTAGTCTATCCCTAGGTTCCATGGAATCTAGTGTCGTTGATCACTTGTTGGCTGGGAGTGGAGGTGGGGGGCTGTTGGTGGTGGGAAGGCAAATATATGGAGTGGTGAAATTGTCATGAGATGCTACTTAGAACATAAGACCAGATGAAATAGGAGCAGGGGTAGGCCATCTGGCCTGTTGAACCTGCTCCGCCATTCAATAAGGTCATGGTTGATCTGACCATGGACTCACCTCCACCTTCCTGCCTTTTCTCCATTGCCGTTTAGGGGAACACAGCGACTGGAGCTGGCAGCTCAAACACTGCATCCTCAGGGGCGTCTGTCCTTAAACACATACTGCTACTGAGCTGTATGGAATCGACTAAGCAATCCTCAAATGACCAGCTATGTCATTATTATGAACACGTCATCCTTATGAGCATAAGGAATAGGAGAAGGAAGACAGTTGGCCTATCATGTCTGCTGCACCATTCAAACAAATCGTGACAGCTTGTTCTCTTCATTCTCTTAAAATGCAAAAACATAACAATCTGGTTCTTGAATACATTCAGCCACTGTATTTCAATACCTTCTGGAATAGAAAGTTCCTTCTCTTCTCCATCCAGAATGTTCAACACCTTATTCTGACACTGTGCCCTCGGGCTCAAAACACAATTCTAACCTGTCAAATGTCAGAAGAAAGTTGTGGTGAACCATCATTCCAGGTGCATCCTTCCCCAGGTTAGAGAGACTAGACCCTCGCACAATAGCCCAGATTCTGTCACACCAGGACCCAGTTCAGTTGCAATACCCTCTCAAAGGGTAGCACACTAGTGTAGTGCCTAGTATAGTTCTATGCAGGGCTGGAGTTCCTCTCTCTGTATGGAGTTTGTATGTTCTCCCCGTGGCCCCGTGGATCTCCTTGGGATGCTCCGGTTTCCTCCCCTGTTAGGGTTGGTGAGTTGTGGGCATGCAATAAATAGGTGAGTTGTTGGCGCCGGAAAAGTGTCAAAACTTATGCGCTCCTTAGCACAATCCTTGCTGATTGGTTTGATGCAAATGATGCATTTCGCTGTATGTGAGACAAATAAAGCTAATCTTTAAAGACCTCTCCATTTTCTTGCCTATGAATATGCAGAGGAGACACAGGTTCCTCCAAAAAGCAACCTCTTCCAATTTCTTGGCATTTAAGTAATGTTCTTAAACATTTCATTTTTTTTCCACTGAAGTGGATGGCCTCATATTTTCCATGTTGTGTTCCATCTTTGGTGTTATGGTCTTATTCCAGGTCCTCATCTCTTCACTCAAGCTGCCTACATCCCCCAGATGTATCCTTCTTACAGCCTATGTTGTTTCACCTGCAAACTCAGATATACTGCACTTGGTCCCCAAATGCAAATACTGTAGTTGGAATGATTGTGTACAACAGGGGTCCCAGCATCAAACCTTGCAGCACACTTTCAGACCAAAGATACCCCATTTATGCTGACCCTCTGTTTTCTGCTTATTATCCAGTGCTCTATTCATCTCAGTATATTTCCCCTAATATCATATGCTTTAATTTTATTCAACAATCTGTGATATAACAGCTCACTGAAGTCTTTCTGGAAGTACCATATCTTTGTAATATATACATGGAACTAAGCACATTGATGAAGGTTGTGATGAAACATGTTGATGAAGGTAGAGCAGTAGATATAGTGTATATGGATTTTAGCAAGGCATTTGATAAGGTATTCCATGCAAGGCTTATTGAGAAAGTAAGGAAGCACGGGATCCAAGGGGACCTTGCTTTGTGGATCCAGAATTGGCTTGCCCACAGAAGGCAAAGCGTGGTTGCAGACAGGTCATATTCTGCATGGAGGTCGGTGACCAGTGGAGTGCCTCAGGGATCTGTTCTGGGACCCCTTCTCTTTGTGATTTTTATAAATGACCTGGATGAGGAAGTGGAGGGATGGGTTAGTAAATTTGCTTATGACACAAAGGTTGGGGTGTTGTGGATAGTGTGGAGGGCTAGCAGAGCTTACAGCGGGGCATTGATAGGATGCAAAACTGGGCTGAGAAGTGGCAGACGGAGTTCAACCCAGATAAGTTGGTTTGTTGGAAGGACAATCCAAGGTAGAACATACAGGGTTAATGGTAAGGCACTGAGGAGTGCAGTAGAATAGAGGGATCTGGGAATACAGATACAAAATTCCCTAAAAGTGGCGTCACAGGTAGATAGGGTCATAAAGAGATCTTTTGGTATATTGGCCTTTATTAATCAAAGTATTGAGTATAAGAGCTGGAATGTTATGATGAGGTTGTATAAAGCATTGGTGAGGCCGAATCTGGAGTATTGTGTTCAGTTTTGGTCACCAAATTACAGGAAGGCTATAAATAAGGTTGAAAGAGTGCAGAGAAGGTTTACAAGGATGTTGCTAGGACTTGAGAAACTCAGTTACAGAGAAAGGTTGAATAGGTTAGGACTTTATTCCCTGGAGCATAGAAGAATGAGGGGAGATTTGATAGAGGTATATAAAATTATGATGGATATAGATAGAGTGAATGCAAGCAGGCTTTTTCCATTGAGGCAAGGGGAGAAAAAAACCAGAGGACATGGGTTAAGGGTGAGGGGGGAAAAGTTCAAAGGGAACATGGGGGGGGCTTCTTCACACAGAGACTGGTGGGAGTATGGAATGAGCTGCCAGATGAGGTGGTAAATGCGGGTTCTTTTTTAACATTTAAGAATAAATTGGACAGATACATGGATGGGAGGTGTATGGAGGGATATGGTCAGTGTGCAGGTCAGTGGGACTAGGCAGAAAATGGTTCGGTACAGCCAAGAAGGGCCAAAAGGCCTGTTTCTGTGCTGTAGTTTTTCTATGGTTTCTACGTGCTAGATGATTCATTTTGGTAAGTCAACTATGCTGGCAGAATATAGTATTAATGGTAAAACTCTTGGCAGTGTGGAGGATCAGAGGGATCTTGGGCTCCGAGTCCATAGGACATTCAAAGCTGCTGCACGGGTTGACTCTGTGGTTAAGAAGGCATATGGTGCATTTGCTTTCATCAACTGTGGGATTGACTTTAAGAGCCGAGAGGTAATGTTTTTAGCTATTTCGGACCCTGTTCAGACCCCACTTGGAGTACTGTGCTCAGTTCTGGTTGCCTCACTAATGGAAGGACGTGGAAACCATAGAAAGTGTGCAGAGGAGATTTACAAGGATGTTGCCTGGATTGGGGAGCATGCCGATGAGAATAGGTTCAGTGAACTCGGTCTTTTCTCCTTGGAGCAGCGGAGGATGAGAGGTGACCTGATAGAGGTGTATAAGATGATGAGAGGCATCGATCATGTGGATAGTCAGAGGCTTTTCCCCAGGGCTGAAATGGCTATCACGAGCGGGCACAGTATTAAGGTGCTGGAAAGTAGGTGTACAGAGGAGCTGTCGGGGTAAGTTTTTTACACAGAAAGTGGTGAGTGCATGGAATCGGCTGCCAGTGACGGTGGTGGAGGCGGAAACGATAGGGTCTTTTAAGAGACTCCTGAATAGGTACATAGAGCTTAGAAAAATAGAGGGCTATGGGTAACCCTCGGTAATTTCTAAAGTAAGTACATTTTCGGCACAGCATTATGGGCCGAAGGGCCTGTATTGTGCTGTCAGTTTTCTATGTTTCTATTCTCCTGATGACATCCTCAAAACACACTATTAGGATTGTCAATCAAGAAAGAGGAAACACTAGTAGAGATTTAGGGATCTAACAGAGGGATCAAACCAGAAAGAAGACTAGATAGAATCCTAGATAAGAAAACTAGTAATGTGTGATAGAGAATCAGTAGTTAGTTGAGGAGATTAGAGAGCAGAATGTTATCCCTGATATTCTATTACTTGGGATGGAAGTCTTAGAGTCTTTGTGTTTGAACCATTCCATCTTTAGAATCTCATTTGCTGGATACTCCATCCTTAGAATCTCCCTACTTGAATATTCCATTCTTAGAATCTCACTGTTTGGACATTCCATCCTTAGAATCAGAATCAGAACCAGGTTTAATATCATTGGCCAATGTTGTGAAATTTGTTAAATCAAGTTAGTACGAAAATTTGAAATAAAAAGAAGTGAGGTAGTGTTCATGGTTTCAATGTCCATTCAGAAAACTGATGACAGAGGGGAAGAAGCTGGTCCCGATTCAGTGAGTATGTGTCTCCTGGCTCCTGTACTTCCTTCCTGATGGTAGCAATGCAAAGAGGGCATGTCCTGGGTGGTGGGACACCACAATGATGGGCACTGCCTTTCTGAGGCACTGCTCCTTGAAGATGTCCTGGATACTACAGAGGCTTGTGCCCATGATGGAGCTGACTTATTTTACAACTCCTTGCAGCTAGCTTTGATCCTGTGCAGTAGCCCCCACCCCCCAATACCAGATGACGATGCAGCCAGTTAGAATGCTCTCCACGGTACATCTTACTACCCAGACATTTGATCCTTACAATCTTACTGCGCAGAAAGTCCACCCTTAGAACCTCACTGGCTGGACATTCTGCCCTTCGATCCTCACCACCCAGATGTCCCACCATTAGGTTGATTTGTTCAGGTACTATATCCAAGGATGCTCACACTCAGATTGTTGCACCTTGTGAGTTTTAACCTTGGAGGCGCCTTAGAAATCCGGACAGCCTTCAGACCCATATTTCAGTCTCTTGGGGAGATATTTAAAACCACATTTCACTTCTCAGGCTTTTAAACACGATGAAAGCATTCAGGATTAATGGAAAATTAGCCATCTGGATTGAAAATGAGACTATTACTAGGAAGAGGAAGGTGATGATAAATGGGAAAAATGCAGACGTGGTCTCACTATTGTCTCCTCAAACAATGTCACTCCAGACAATGGAGATGCCTTGTTGATCTTGGTGAGGGGTGGGGATTTGAGATTGGGAGAGAAACGGAAACAAATAATGTGGTTAATATTTCCGCTGACATGTCTGAAGTGCTACAGTGAGAAAGAGAGAGAAGATCACAGAAGATAAACTCAGGAATCTCATCGAGAATTATCTGCAAATGGAGAAATTGACCCAGAGGGGAAAGGAAATTCTAGGATGTAAAGTGGAACTGGAGTCATTGACAACCTGGAGCAGATCAGGATGGCAAATCTCCTTTCTTGAAGGACAAGAGGGAACCAGCTGGGTCCGAATTTTATTCTATACTTCACTATTCTGAAATCCCTCTCCAATAATAACCTGCCTTTAGATCCCGTTATTCACAGAGCATGACCTCACAATTTACCCACCCACTCACTCAACCCACTGAGACAGGTGTATGGATACAAAAGGTTTTGAGCCCAAGCAGAGGCAATTTTGTCAGCATGGTCAAGTTCAGACTGAAACATACAGTGAAATGAGTCATTTCAATGAAAAAACAACAAAGCTGAGGATGTGCTGGGGGCAGCCTGTAGGTGTTGTCTTAATATAGCATGCCCACAATGTTCAGTTGGGCTGAAGGGCCTCTTTATATGCAGCATGACTCTCCCACCAAAACTTAATATCATTGGCAAATTTACACTGTGTTTCTCCTTTCCTGCAGGTCAAGAATATAAACAGCAAGCCCAACAGCAGGAGAGTCAGGAGCAGCAGTCACAGGGACTTCCAAGTCACCCACCATCCTGAGTTGGATGTATATCGTTGCAAGATCTGAACGCCAGAACTCTCTTGCCTATAGCACTGTGGCAGCACCTTCACCAGAAGACCGGCTCTGATCTCCCCCAGTTCCCAGGGGCACACTCCAAGGCAGTCGCCAAGTGCTGCTGGACAGCCATCAACTTGCCACAGTGTGCCTTTGGTCTGCTCGAAATTTGCTGGGCTCCCAGCACAGCGGGACACCCAGAAGGGACATTCCAGGCTGCAGGTGGACGTTCTATGGGATTGCACTGTGCAGCCAATGCAAGCGATCTATGTCGCTGGACCTCTGTCCAGCAGCCTTTCACTACCATACATGGAGGGGCTGGGGCGGCGGGCAAGCCCCTCAAGCATTCAAATAATGTATTAGTGTATCACGGGGTGAGGGGGAGGGGCGTCTAGGATTCAAAAAAATCGTTAACTTTACTGAATGTGTTGATCACATGTAAAATGTTTGGATTGTCTTTATTCTTTTGCATTTTTATTATGAAGTTATTTTTTTATATATGAAAGGACTGCAGCGGGTCAAGAAGGTGCCCTCTTACGTCCAATATTCCGATGCTTAGCTCTTGAAGTGATTTTTGGACGCCCCTGGTCGGGTAGCAGTAGCGCGTCGGAGCTCGGAGTTCAATCTGGTGTCCCCATGGAATACCTGTTCTCTCCCCCGGGTACTCCGGTTTCTTCCCACAGTTTTACTGGGTAGGTTAATTGGCCATTGTAAATTGTCTGGTGACTAAGTCGGGGGTTGCCGGGCGGCTAAGCTCAATGTGCCAGAAGGGTCTATTACCGTACTGTATCTTTAAATAAAATAAATATTTTAAAAAATTAAAACGTGAAAACTTTGATCAAACAGCCTCTCGGCGTTATAACACCAGCTCGTTTTAAATGTATAACGCTAGCTTGGCCGAATGCAGCCGTATACAAAAAAAACAGTCGGCAAATAAAAACAACCCATCCCTTTAATGGGAGAGGTGGACTTCCCCTTTAAGCGGGAGGCGGGCTCTCCTGTGAAGTTGCCAGCCCTTTGAGCGACACCATCACAATCTGTCAGTCTCATTACAGTTAAATAAGATTCGATCGGTCCTCCCTCTCCGCGCTGTAAGTGCCGACAAGTGGCTGATTAAAACCATTTAGATTTATATTCGGAGGGCGAGCGCCAGGGAGGATACCCTGTTCTAATTTGGCTCCTATGAATATGTAATTAATCTAATTTCCATCTCTATTATCATTTAAAATCCTATAATCACCACACTTTACTGGTGTAATTGGTTTTTAATTAGCTGCTTTAATTGTCGTAATTGCTCTAATTGTCAAGGCTCTCGGCTGCTGGTTGGCACTAAGTGCTGGGTAATTCATTCCACCTCCTGGCTGCCTGTCTGCAGTCTTGTTTTCTCTCCCTGCCCCCTCCTTCCTTCCCTCTCTCCCTCCCTCTCTTGCTACAGGCGGAGCCGGGGCTCGGCTGTTTCCTCGGGCGTCCCTCCCGCCCGCTCTGTAGGTTACAGACGTGTGGACACACACACAGATAAAGACACGTACACACACAAACTCACAAAAATACACATACGCACAACGCAGAGGCAGAGAGACACACATATAAGCACAGAAACTGACAAACACAGACATACACATGAACATACACATACGTAAGGCCAGGCACAAACAACGTGACAGACACATATTTACACAAATACGTACACTTACAAAGACAGACAGATACACACACACACTGAATGAAGTACTGCATACAGAGACACATATGAATCCGCAGATACAGGAAAATACACAAACATGGAAACACAGACAAGACACACGAACTCGTACACAAACATCAAACACAGGAAGCATTGAAACAGGCCCTTCAGTCCACAGTTCGTGCCGAGCTAATTATATCAGCAATCAAATGCTAACTACAGTAACCCCTTCAGTCCATAGATACACATTCACACAGGCACATGGATATACAGCTCACTACACACTGAAACTTAGATGCACAGACACAATAGACATATGCACAAATACAAAGACACACATACATACACAAACACACTATCTATGTATACAAGAAGCCACAGGCAGGTGCACACAGATTACAAAAGGACAGTCATACATGTGTGCACTCATAGACACACACTCACATTAATACACATACCCACATCCAGGTGGATATGGAATATCTATTTGCAAAGCCTCTTTATAAGTTGCACACTGTTCAGCCTTGGCCTCCAGAGCAGTCTGTGTGGAGTTTGCATATTCTCCCAGCAACCACATGGATTTCCACCCGATGCTCTGGTCTCTTCCTCTGTCCAAAAGACACACAGACTGTTGGGTTAATTGCCCACTGTAGATTACCCCTAGTACGCGTGTTTAAAGTTCAAAGTAAATTTATTATCAAAGTGCAGACATGTCACCTTAAGCAGCCTGTAGATTCATTTTCTTGTGGGGAATCACAATAAATACAATAGAATCAATGAAAGACTGATCCCAACAGGACGGATGAGAAAAAAATTGATAACAATAATAATAGAAAAATAAGCAATAATTTACAAGAACATGAGATGAAGAGTCTTGGTGAGGCAAGTGAAGTTGAGTGAAGTTATTCGCTCTGGTTCACGAGCCTGATGGTTGTAAGGGTATCAACTGTTCCTGAACCTGGTGTTGTGGGCCCTGAGGCTCCTGTACCTCCTACCCGATGGCAGCATGGCCTGGATAATGGGAGCCCTTAATGAGGGATGCTACTTTGCTGTGACAGCTCACCGTGCAGAGGCGCTCCATGGTGGGGAAGGCTTTACTCGTGACAGATTGGGCTATATCCACAACTCCTTGTTGGCTTTTCTGTCCAAGGGCATTGGTGACTCCATACCAGGCCGTGATGCAACCAGCCAGTATATTCTCCACCACACGTTTTCATGACCTCTGGAGCCTTGAACTTTCGCCTCAGCCTGTATGCAGGTAGGAGGAGGGCAGCTAAGTGATCAAATTTCACGAAATGCGCTCTAGGCATGGAGCTGTAAGCATTCCTAATCATAGTGATGGAAATGTAGGGAGAATCGGACTGTTTTGTGATCAGGCGTTGACTCAATGGGCCGAACAACCTCCACTACTCCACAAAGAAATGACAGTCGCATCCATAGCCATTCACAGGCACACAATGAGACACAGATTAAAGAACTACACTTGCCCCACACTGATTTATCTATTTAGTGATACAGCGTGGAGTAGCCTCTGCTAGTCCTTCGAGCTTTGCCACCCAGCAACCCCAACATGCCCAACTAACTCGAACCTAATCACAGGACAAGTTACAATGACCAGCTAGCTGACCCACATGTATTAGAAAGGCAGACAGCCACAAAGGCACATTACTCTGAAGCCATCAACTACAGACATACACAAAGACACACATAGTCATATTGCACAAGTAGAGTCATGCACATAGTGAGACAGACACACATACAAATGCATCCCTGAATATACAGAGACACACCACACACACAACACAATAATCAATGAATGATTACAGATTTAACTCTATAAACAGATATTTACATACTTATAAGCAAAGGTGAATCACAGACATTTGCATATAAATACAGAGGTAAATCGCAAGATCCAAGCATACGACATAGGAGCAGAATTAGGCCACTCAGCCCATCGAGAACACCACCATTGCTGATGTATTATCTCTCTCTATTCCATTCTCCAGCCTTCTCCTTGCAACCCTTGATGCCCTGACTAATCAAGAATCTAACAAACTCTGTTTTAAATATACCCAACAACTCAGTCTCCACAGCTGTCTGTGGCAATGAATTCCCCAAATTCACAACCATGTGACTAAAGAAACTCCTTATCATCTCTGTTCTAAATGAACGTCCCTCTACCCCAGGAGTTCCCAACTTGACGCCCAAGAACATCTTGCTTAATGGTATTGGCATATGGCATAAAAAGGGTTGGGAACCGTGCTCTGTTCTGAGGCTGTGCCCTCTGATCCTAGACTCTCCCACTACAGGAAGCATCCTCTCCACATTCAGCGTATCTCGGTCTTTCAATGTTTGATAGGTTTCAATAAGATCTCCCTTCATTCTTCTAAACTCCAACAAACACAGGCCTACAGCCATCAAATGCTCCTCATACGCTAACCCTTTCATTGCCAAGATCATTCTCATGAACCTCCTCTGGACCTGCTGCAATGCAGCACATCTTTTCTTAGATGAGGGGCACAAAACTGTCACAATACCCCAAGCGCCTCAGCATTACGCCCTTGCTTTTGTACTCTAGTCCTCTAGCAATGAATGCTAACGTGCGTTTGCCTTCCTCACCACCGACTCAATCTGCAAGTTAACCTTTAGGGAATCCTGCACGTGGATTCCCAAGTCCCTTAGCACCTCTGAGCGTTGAATGTTCTCCCCATTCAGAAAATAGTCTACGACTTTGTTCCTTCTACCAAAGTTCATGACCATACACTTTCCTACCCTACATTCCATCTGCTACTTCTTTGCACATTCTCCCCATCTGTTTAAGTCCGTCTGCACTCCCTGCTTCCTCAACACTACCTGACCCTCCACCTACCTTTGTATCATCTGCACATTTGGCCACAAAGCCATCTATTCCAGCATCCAAATTACTGACATATAGCATAAAAAGAGCAAGTCCCAAAACCAACCTGTGGCAGCCAGCCATAAGTGGCCCCCTTTATTCCCACACTTTGCCTCTGGCCAGTTAGCCAGTCTTCTACCATTAACATGTACAGAGTACACAGACACACATGAACACGCAGGTGTGGACATGCACAAACATAAACAACAGTCACGTTACAAACACAGTGCTGAGACCCCGGGGAATCATATCTCCCTCGGCAACTGCCAAATCCAAAAATGATATGACCTAAAAAAAGATATGAGCTAAAAATATATATTTTTTGAAAACAATAAATTCACCACATCTGCAGTCTATTGGCTTCATACTCCGGAAATTGTATTTCTTCAGTCACAGGAAACAGGTGATCATTATATTTGCAAAAGTCTACCTCATTGTAAACATGCGGATGCAGAAGACAGTGCGTTGGGAAAATGTGTTTGATGGTGTGGTATGGCTGCACTTGGTGCTGCATTGGTCACACGAGGGACGTCTCAATCCACTTTTTGCCCGATCAGTGTTTGATAAACTTATTACTTCCATGTAAACTCTCCAGGTGATCTCCCCATTCAGCTTTCCCTTGCAATGGCAGAAGGATCTAAGATTCTGCCCAGTCCCCATCGAGCCTGTGTGAAGAGCCCACCAGGGTCAATGTGTCCCTGGAATGGTCAGACCAGAACAAGTTACCATGTCAGATTCCTTTTCTCAGAGCCGTGGTGCCTTCAGTCTTCCAACGGTTTCATCATTGCCACTGGAGACACTTCTGAAGCCTGATTTGTAATCCACTGAATCTGCAGTGGTGGGATTTGAATGGATGACTCAGAGTCGGAATCCTGGCCTCTGTTTTACTGACCTGTTTGGTCTTCTTCTCTGACGGAGCACTGAGCTAGCACATTCTCACAGTTATAGAGTTGACCAGTGTATAACCAGGCCCTTCGGCCCACCACATCCGTGCTGACTGTCATATCTATCCATTCTCAACGCAACTTGCTGCATTAATTCGATATCCCTCCATGTCCCGCCCATTCAAGTACCTGCCAAGGAGTCCCTTAGATATTCCCACCGATCTCCCTCCCGGCAATTATCCTTGTAAGCGGAACAAGTGCCTCATATGCCCTTACACTTCCTCCCTCACCACCAATCAGGGCCCCAGACTGTCCTTCCAGGTGGGGTGACACTTCACCTGTGAGTCGCCTGGGGTGATATATTGCGTCCAGTGTGGCCTTCTATATATTGGTGAGGCCCACACAGGCTGGGAGACCATTTCGCTGAACACCTACGCTCTGTCTGCCAGAGGAAGCAGGATCTCCCAGGGCCACACATTTTAATTCCACGTCCCATTCCCATTCTGATATGTCTATCCATGGCCTCCTCTACCATAAAGATGAAGCCACACTCAGGTTGGAGGAACAACATCTTATATTCCGTCTGGGTAGCTTCCAACCTGATGGCATGAACATTGACTTCTCTAAGTTCCGTTAATGCCCCACCTCCCCCTCGTACCCCATAAGTTATTTATTACTATTATATATTTTATTATTATTTTTTCTCTCTCTTTTTCTCCCTCTGTCCCTCTCACTATACTCCTTGCCCATCTTCTGGGCTTCCCCCTCCCCCTTTCTTTCTCCCTAGGCCTCTCGTCCCATGATCCTCTCATATCCCTTTTGCCAATCAACTGTCCAGCTCTTGGCTCCATCCCTCCCTCTCCTGTCTTCTCCTATCATTTCGGATCTCCCCCTCCCCCTCCCACTTTCAAATCTCTTACTATCTCTTCTTTTAGTTAGTCCTGACAAAGGGTCTCGGCCCAAAACGTCGACTGTACCTCTTCCTAGAGATGCTGCCTGGCCTGCTGCGTTCACCAGCAACTTTTAAGTGTGTTGCCTTAAATGTTACTGCTGTTCTCGCCTCCACCCCTCCTCCTCTTGACTGCTTACTCAAGATACAAGCTACCCTTTACATGAAAAATATTTTCCTCCAATCTGCATTAATCCTCTTTCCTTTAATTTATGCCCTGTATTTTTTGATAACTGTACTATGGGAAACAAACACTAGCTATTTATGCCCCTCATAATTTTATACACTTCTGTCATGTCATCTCTCAGCCTGCTATGCTCAGAATAAACAAAGCAAGTTGGTCCTACCTCTAATAACTCAAGCTCTCCAATCCTTGTAACCTTCCTGTGAACCTTTTTCACACTATCACTCGTCCTTCCTAAAGTGCGATGACCATCATAGACTCATGGAAATGGACCCTTTGGACTACCTCACCCTGCCCCTGATGTCTATATATCTACACCAATCCCATTTGCCTGTATTACACCCATCTCTCTCTCCATGCCTTCTCTGTCCCTGTCCAAATACCCTTGGGAGATTTCCATCCACTCTTCATTGATGAGTCCTCTGGTGACCAGTGTTAACATCGAACCCACAGGCACAGGGGGTGACTCGTGCCACAGTTGGTAGAGATGCTGCTTCACAGCACCAGTGACCTAGGTTCGATCCTGGCATCGGTTGCTGTCAGCGTAGACTCCTCACATTCCCTCTGTGAACACATTGGGCTCCCTCAGGTGCTCCCACATCCCAAGCACGAGCGGATTGGCAGGTTAATTGGCTATTAGGTTGCCCCCAGGGTGTAGGTGAGAGATAGAACCTGCAATGAGTTTAATGGATGTGAGGGAGGATAAATAACTGTGGCTACAGTAACATAGCAGTCAGCATGACACTATTACAGATTAGATCGTTTGGAGCTGAATTCCAGCACCATTCTGTGTCCTGTGGAATGCGTTGGTTTTGCCCAGATTATGAGGAGCATACATAGCTCTGGTTTCCTCCCACAGTCCAAAGACTTTAATGGATCATGGTAAAATTGTCCCATGATTAGGTTAGGGTTAATCGGGGTTGTGGGTTGCTGTGGCTTGAAGGGCCAGAAGGGCCGAGTCTACCGTATTGTTAAATAAAATAAGAGAAGGACTAGCATCTGTGAGCTGGTACAGAGAGAATGGGCCAAATGACCTCCAATATTATTTT
Organism: Mobula birostris; assembly: GCF_030028105.1. Lineage (NCBI taxonomy): Eukaryota > Metazoa > Chordata > Chondrichthyes > Myliobatiformes > Myliobatidae > Mobula > Mobula birostris. The sequence goes on from NC_092374.1 coordinate 189,286,688, forward strand.
ATTTGACTTCTTTTCTTTTATTTTATTGAGATACAGCGTGGAATTGGCCCTTCTGGACTCCCGAGCCACGACACCCAGCGACCCCGATTTAACCCTAGCCTCACCAAAGGACAATTCACAATCACCAACACAATCACCAAACTAACCTACCAACCAGTCCATCTTTGGACTGTGGGAGGAAAACCGGAGCAAACAGAGGAAACCCAAACACACACACACACGAGAAGAAAGTACAAAACTCTCTGACAGAGGATGGCCGGAATTCAACTCAGAATTCTGATGGCCCGAGCTGCAACAGTGGTCACAATTTACATATCTGCACATTTCTATTGCTTAGCCTTGGGATCAATACCATCCCAACCATTCCTCTCCACGAACAGCAAGCAGTGGGTCAAAGATTCCCTGAGTCAGTGGGGAGGCTGCTTCAGCCACTTATGCAGGGAGTCTGCACATTCCCAATGCCTGGCCAAGAAATTCCTTATACATCTTAAGCATTCCCTTTCCACTAACAGCAGCCATGGGCTAGAGATTCCCAGGAGTCAGTGTGGAGATTACGTTTCTTAGAACATAGAATAGTACAGCACAGTACAGGCCCCTTCAGCCCACAATGTTGTGCCGACCCTCAAAACTCTGCCTCCCATATAACCCCCCACCTTAAATTCCTCCATATACCTGTCTAGTAGTCTCTTAAACTTCACTAGTGTATCTGCCTCCACCACTGACTCAGGCAGTGCATTCCACGCACCCAACCACTCTCTGAGTAAAAAAACCTTCCTCTAATATCTCCCTTGAAACTTCCCACCCCCTTACCTTAAAGCCATGTCCTCTTGTATTGAGCAGTGGTGCCCTGGGGAAGAGGTGCTGGCTATCCACTCTATCTATTCCTCTTATTATCTTGTACACCTCTATCATGTCTCCTCTCATCCTCCTTCTCTCCAAAGAGTAAAGCCCTAGCTCCCTTAATCTCTGATCATAATGCATACTTTCTAAAACCAGGCAGCATCCTGGTAAAATCTCCTCTGTACCCTTTCCAATGCTTCCACATCCTTCCTATAGTGAGGTGAGCAGAAACTGGGACACAATACTCCAAGTGTGGCCTAACCAGAGGTTTTATAGAGCTGTAATCATCACATTGCGACTCTTAAACTCTATCCCTCGACTTATGAAAGCTAACACCCCATAAGCTTTCTTAACTACCCTATCTACCTGTGAGGCAACTTTCAGGGATATGTGGACATGTACCCCCAGATCCCTCTGCTTCTCCACACTACCAAGTATCCTGCCATTTACTTTGTACTCTGCCTTGGAGTTTTGTCCTTCCAAAGTGTACCACCTCACACTTCTCCG